>NW_006799953.1:1370245-1454895 GCF_000485575.1 Poecilia formosa | reverse complement strand
GGATGGATGGATGGATGGATGGATGGATGGATGGATGGATGGATGGATGGATTCCGTTAACATTTTCCCTTGCATACTTTGTATTTGTATCAAAGGGGAAGGTGAATTTATGACCCGCATAGGAGAGAACCTTTTGCCAGAGTACTGGTACAAGCCTTTGGTGTGGTTCTGGATCCTCCTGGGTCTTGCATACTTTGCTTCCGTCCTGACAATGATCGGTAACTGGCTCCGGGTTCTATCAAAGAAGACCAGGGCTGAGGTACTTCCTTTCTCTGTATTTTTCCTGCTGTCTGCACATCATCCTTTGTTTTAACGAGGGAAGGTACTATGGTAGATGATGGTCAATGGTTTCAAGTGTTTCTTGGGTCTCTTTCCATCTACTGTATGGACTACCATGAGCTACATCAGCTCCAGTGTCTTGAGTTACCATTACCAATAACATTATAAGAGTGTTTTGGCTTTGAAGAGACTGTTCTGCATGTAAAGCATGAAATAACTAAAACATAAGGGATATTTTATTTCAAAAGTAGAGTTTAAAAATGTTGAGACATTCCATACAGATCTTAAAGTTTTTGTTTCTATTTCAGATGGAGGAACTGAGAGCCCATGCCACAGACTGGACCCAGAACATCCAGAACATGTCCGTGGACTTTCGTATTCCAGGAAATTTAGAGGACCCTTTCAAGCGTCGCCGACGAAAGCACCGCCATCGCAGCCATGGTCACAGTCACAGTCACGGTCACAGCCACTCGGCCAACGGGGCCCCAGGAGAAAAACAAGAGCAAAACCAGAGTCAGAACGAATCTGGATCTTACTCTTCTTCCTATTCTTCTTCTGAATCAGAATCCGGATCAGAATCAGAAACAGACTCTCAGGCCACGCAGACCGACCGGGTTCCAGGGACGGAGGCTCCTCCGGACCCTGTCCAGCCGCAGCCTCTGGACTACTTGGCAGAGAACCTTGCCTTCATTGACGAGTCCTCGGATGCCCAGAGTGGCAAAGTGCAACTAGAACCAGTACAAGAATCAAAACAACCCAATTCTCGTCAGGCAAAGAGGAGACGCCACAGGCGGCCAACTAATAGGAGAAGCTCTAAAACCAACTACTCCCACAATAACAAAAGGCAACCCAATGGAAACACAACACCTGTCCCAGATCTTCCAAAAAAGCCCCTGGACTGAGAGTACTAACACCTTATGAGACCCTGCTGACGGAGGAAGTCTCAGTCAAGCAGTTCCTTTCTGTGTAAATGCTGCCTATATACTGTCAGTTAAAACAAAGACACAATGCTGATGCCTTATAAACCTTTGTGTGGTTTGCCATATAACTTTTCTCTTTGCATGTGAGTGCATATGCAGCAAATGAAAAGATTAAGATGCCATAGGCTTGACGACTTTGTGAGGAGCTACTGCTCTCTACTGGCCTAAAACGGTATTGCACTGATCACCACTGTGTCAAAATGAACCACTTTTTTTAAATAATCCGGGTACTGCAACCGGATTTGTGTTGTCAGAAACTTGCTACATCAGTGTGAAACTCAATTTAGAGAAATGTTGCTGTTACCCGAGTCCATTGTCCTTGAATCCTGCCAACAATCAAACAGGTTTACTTTTTGCTACCTAACGAGTTTGTAAAAATAATATGCATAGCCATCCATTTGCATTTTTGATGGTCAGATTCATCAGTGCTACTATTCTGCATAAGTGCATTAAATAACTTTTCAAAAACAAATTGTTGTTGTTGTTGTTGTTAAATACTGTTCTATTTCTTAGATTCCACCAAAAACATGCTGCTTGATAAAAAAAACAAAAAAACAATGGCATTTTTTTCCTAAAGAACAGAGCCTTGCATAAGAATTGATACACCTTTACATTTTTTGTCATCTATCCATTGTTTACACTTGCTGGTGCTTATCTCCAGTGGTGCCTAGACTGGTCTTCTGACTGGACGCTGTGAGAGCATTAATATCGAGGTGCAATTCGTTGTTTGTTGGCCAATAAATTTGATTCTGACTAAAAAGAGCATGTCGACTCAACAAACAATGGCTTTAAAGGAGACTTAAAAAAATAGGAGGAAAAAATGTCTGTTGAATATTTAAAAGGCAACGTAATCCAAAGATTGAGAGAACACAACAGGAAAACCCTCATCTCCGCTAAGGTTCTACCAAATGAGATGTGCTCTAGTCTGAGTTCAAATTAAAAGACAGTCAGGATGATTTTTAAACAAGCCAAATACGTGAAAAAGGTTGTTGACTGACACCAGCATAAAGTTGATTGCAGTTGTCGAGACATGTTGAGTGTAAGGCGCCTATTGTTTTCACGAAGACATGCCTCAACAAAACTGAGTGTTTGTCAGAACTTTAAGAAAAATTCCTTTTTTGACAAACAGAGCGGATCTGTTTATTAAATTTAAAATTTGAGTCTATAATTAATTACTCTCAAATGTGATACATGCAATTTGATGTACTCAAACCAACCAAAATCAATAACCGAGTTATATTATAAAATCCTGCTTAACTTCCAGGGAGACCTGAAATGACTGTTTACAGAAGCTTTCCTAAAGTCAGGCTCGCTAGCAAATTAAGTTTCTTAACCTTGAGACAGTCGTTGCCACTGAACAACACATTTTATCTTTGGTTAAGGAAAATGTTCAGAATTCACCTTAGCAAGTTTGACTTTAGCATTAGCACTATTGCAAACAAACTGAAGTTCATGGCTGAGTTATTTAGCAATAGGTAGATATTCCGTGTCTAAAAGTGCAAAGTTGTTACAGACATACCCTTAAAACATAACAGCTGTAATTTCAGCAACCATATATTACAGGACTTCCACTTTATAAAAATATATGGTACCTTGTCCTTGTCTATCATAAATACCCATAAAATGATGTTGGAATTTGTCCAGCTTCCAATCCAGTCCAGCCTTTTAAAAGCACTTTAAAACATAATACAAGACCAAATGCCATACATAATAAAATGAACTAAAATATACCAAAAGTATAAAATTAAAAAGGGAGGTGATCCAGTGGAAAAACAGATAATATGTCATGTTTTTACAAATTAAAACATATTTTTTGTCAATTTTAATAGGGTTGGTCAGACTGTATCATGATCTCTATGGTTTCTGAAATGGGTTGGAATATTTTAAACACTGCAAAACATTTTGATTTTTAAGACCGGGTCAGGAATATGGTGCCAAATTTCAAAAGAGGACATTCTATCTGGTGGAGGTACAGTGTGATACGCCTGCAGTCGTCGGCTCGGCCGTTTTAACCTGCATTGATGCTTTTCAGGTGATCCCCGTAAGTGATACTCTGCTGGAAACTCTAGCTTTAGTCGGTCTGAAACCGGCACCGGGGGGGAATGCTGCTGCGGCTGCAGATCTCTTATCTATTAGTTATTTTCTATTAGGAAAACAGCTAGATGCTTATAAAAACCGTCTTACACAATTGCTTGTTAAAGACAAAATCTGCTGACTTTAATGTTAAAGCAACCAGCAGGTGGCAGGCAAGATGCAGCAACACATTTAACACCTTTGTGGCGCTGGAGTGAAATTCTAATCTACGTCCTGATTGTGCATTTGCATCAATCTTAATTATACGGCATGAGGCTATTTTTAATTATCCTATCTTTCCATCCAGTCTCAGGTTTCCCAAATAAAAACATAAAGGCGAAGAACCAAATAATAACGTGTCCCTTGGAAATCTGAGACCGCTCTGAAGGACGTTGCTAAAAGAAAAGGAAACGTTTGGGGACTGCAACCAAGGAATTCAGGAAGCAGAGATGATGTACAAAGGCAGTGGGTGACCTTTTACTGGAGGACACACTCTCAGCTGCTATAACGTCATCCACCGCAGCCTCCATCTGCTGCCACTAGAGGACGAATGGTGGGCAGCGTCTGAAGTGCCAAGGCACACTCCTGACCTGAATTCAATGGGAAAATCCGTACCCAATTTAGATCCAAATATGGTGTCTCTACAGTGCTGCGCACAATACAAGATGGAAACCGCAGCCGTTTTGACAGAATAAGATAAATCCGGGGTTCCCATTGTCAGGACTTCTTCTTTTTTTTTTTAAATTTTATTTAGTAATGGTACAATACTAATCTAGATATAGAATCAACGAGACATCTATGTCACAAAGAAGTTAGCTATTTTGCCAACGCAGCACTCCCGTGACTTGAGTACTCTGATATTGGTTCAGAAAAACAATGGTGAACCTTGACCTTATGGGTAATTATTACAAATTAACCTATACAATCTGAATACAGTAAGTTAAATTTACTTTAAAAAAGCATGTTTATCTTGTACTACCTTCTTGGTGAGGAAGCTCTGGCTTCTCATTTCTGGCCATCAGTCACGACCAGCTTTCTTTAGCTGGTGTACTGATCAAACACACTGTTAAAACCTAACCAGTGAGACTTGTTTAAAAATGTGTGTTTATTTATTTTTTTGGTAGATTTGAACCAATACGTCTGCGAAGACATCATGTGTTAAACCAACCGATTTCTAAAAACCAACTTAATTACCGAGATCATTTGGCTCATCAAAGGCAAACATTAATAATGGCTTTTGGATGAAGGCATACAATTTTACTAAAGTACTGCTAAACTTTTCAAATATAAGGTGAACTGTCAACATTTTCCTTGGCAAATATAGCTAAAATTTGCTTCTCAGTCACAACGGTAATCTTAGGTTTGAGTTTTAGCTGGATGTAAACTTAAATTCTCTCCCTAACACAGAAACTTGCTCGATAACAAGTTTTGTGACGGGTTCTTAACGTTATTGACTTGATAATACCCTGAATACCTGGGTACAAAACAACCAAAATGTTTTCAGGCGACAACAGGGACATTTTGTACCAACCGTATGTCAATTGTTTAAAAAACCAGCTTCGATGACTGCAGACTTAGTTAGGTTTAGTTTTCTGTAAACAATTGTGGTTTTATGACTCTACTAAGTAATAACAGCCTCCAACTGGAATGTGCTTAGTTACTTTAGTTTCAACAGGAAGTCATAATCCATCATGTGTCATAGGGGAGCTTCAATCAGTGGGAAGAAGGCAAAAGAAATATCAAGAAAAAATTGGTAATTTTATTAAAATACTTGTAAGTTTTTTCAGATATGAAATGGTGCCGGCTGCCTTGAAATGCTTTGTACTGTACATCTGGACATTTCCTACTTGTCTAGTGAACACGTGGATCCTTTCTGCCTGCGTAAATCTTCACATGTAGCACAGTACTTTACGACAGAAATACATAACTTTAAATTTGAAAGCTAATTTAAATGAACGTTATCATCATTTATTATTCTTCATTTTTTGCCATAATCATTCATACCATGTGATATGGGAAGCATATGCATGACACACATTTCTGATTGTCCTTTGGGCTAAACGTCTAATGAAACAAGACACATTATGACCTCAGATCTGATGGTAGATTTGAATTTTTGGAGTCGTATAACCAAGTTTCCAAGTTCATCGATGGTTGAAGTGAAAACACAGCAGATTACATCTAAAAAGAGCAAGATATGAAAATATCAAAGCTATAAACATATGATGAACCACATCGAATGGCAACATGAAGGTACACACGGATATGAATGGAAGGGCAAATTGACTTCACCATTTTTGAGCATTACACATTTAGACTGTGCATTATCAAAATTTATGTCTATTAGCTTATATTTAATACCCTCCACATTTTTTTATAGTGTAATGATTTGAATAAATAGGTTGTTTGGTGTAAAGGTGAACATTGTTTTGTGTAATCTATGACTCACTGATACTGCGCCTTACTTGCTTGTGCACTACAGGCACAATGGCTCCTTGGTATTTATAAACCATATGAGCCTACACCTGTCTGAGGTCATGACCCGCACTAAGGAGCACCCTCGGGACCCCAGCTGGCATCCATCAAGCGTTCCTTACGCCCAGACCATAAAGTCGTTCTCCACCATCGGATACACGCCGCACTGACTTGTTAGAACATTTCACGAAGCAGTAAATTCTAAAAACAAAACCTGCTTAAAACACGCGTGTTTTCCCCCCGCCACTGGATGCGGCGTGAATTCTTCAGCGTGACGGCTTTCTCGTCCGGGATAATGCCGACTCTGCAGCAGAAGGCTGTGATGCAGCCCCGCAGAGTTGCAGCGTCTGCAGTGCCGAGTGAGTGACCTTGTTCAAGGTCGCGCTGACAGCACCGGGAGTTTTCCCTCTAGTGAGTCGCGAGCCCGGCCCGCCACGCGCATGTGACCACATGGAAGATCCAACAGCTCCGACGCCGCGCGCGCGAGAGAGAGTCGGGGCAAAGCGAGCGTGACCGCGTCGGTTCCGACCACACAGGCGAACAGGGACCGGGCTATATTTAGAAGCAGATAATGGTGGAGTGTCAAGAGTGGAGGGGTATACACGTACCAAACTCCCAGTTTGAAAAATATTATATTTATTTCCTGCCGTAATTTAAGAACGTGAGTCACCGTTGAAGGTTAAACACCCTCTTTTGGGAACTTTACTCTTCTTCAGTCAGCCTGGAGTCCAGCTGTACTGATATGCGGATGTCCACAAAGTTTGAACAGAAAAAACAAAATCACAGTGCAAAAGAGCAGCCCTATTGTGTTTCCCAGTATTCCCCAGCTTAACCCAATTTCAGTGAACTTGTGAACCTTTCTTGCCCGAACTCTATCCAATCGGTGCTACGGTGGACTGAGCCCGGTCACTGCCATAAGACCAGCAGCATGACAATATTTTCCATAGTGGTGTCCCGCAAGAGGTGCAGCTCAGTCTCTCTGCAAAACTATTATTTTAACTCAAAACAACCCGAGAAAACATCTGCAAGCAATTATATAAACAAAACATAAATGCACGTAATCTGCCAAAAGATAAAAATATATGTAAATCCGTAATCCTAACTGCAGAGAGAGTTTTATGAGGTGACACCACAGTACTGGTAAGTGGGCAGTACAGACTCCGAATTAGTTACCGGGGCAACGTCACGGTGAAAGCTGAACTGATTGAATTTATTTTATTTTGGGGTTGCAGACCCTTATTTTAACGCCGATGATGACGGTGGTGGGGGTGTTGACGGACGTAACGGAGAAACAGCGGACGCAAACCGAGGCAGAGGGAGGAGAGAGGAGCACGAGACAGAGGCTGCGTCATCAGCTCGTCAAGCTGGCGCGAGGAGAAGCGGAAGTTCGGCAGCTGAGCTCGAGAAATAAAACAACATTTTCTGCTTTATTTAGTCAGATACAGACAGTTTTAAGTTTTTGGAAACATTCTGATATACTGACGTAGAGCTAAACATTTGGTAACGTTACTCGTAGCCTACAGGCGTCAACTGCTCTGAGAGACGTTGCTAGGAAAACACAATTGTTTTATTGTTACTAATTCTTACCGGAAGTTCTTTGTTTCCCCCTCCATGTCTTGACGTGAATATTAAAACACAGCCTAGTTGTAGAAGCCTAAACGGGAATTGATAACGCCAGTGTCCAGGAGCGAACAGCCGGGTAGAGCTATTTGGTCGCCGGGTGGAGTTGTTGTTGGTTATCGCCATATTACGCGGAGAAACGGCTTAAAGGCGACGTGATGTGAAAAAAGAAGTCCGGGCGCCATCAGAGCAGTCCAGCCGACTTTCCAGCGTTAAAGACTTGACTTGAGACTGAACAGGATCAACGCGATGCTTCTCCTTCTACCAGTAAATATACCATGTACACTTCCAGCGCTGTGGGTTTGAGGCATTATTGATGTGTTTTTTTTTTTTGGGCATGCCTCAGTGATTGCCTGACGTGCATGCACGACTCGCCTGGCAGAGCTCTAAGTTCGCCTGACCGTGTTATTGGGCTAAGGGGCACAACTCGTTGAATAAGTAGTTGTACAAATTGTGTAATAATTTGCGGCACGCGCTTCCTGTCTGTCTTACAATCCTCTCATGTGATCACCTCTATGCTAATTCACGCGTTTGTCCCGTCAGTCTGTCTAATGGTTAATCCCCCCCATTAGCTCCCATCAAACACTTCACGAATGTGAGAAATGATCGTATGAATGAGCACACACACATACAGCAAGCGAAGAATGCAGAGATTTGGCTTGGGTTTGTGCAGTGGTTATTTCTGTCCTTCTGTTTCCACTGCAGCTCTTCACTAATGACACAAATCGTGAATATTCATAACACCCAGCAGTTTCCAGAACTGTATATACTTACCCTGTGTGTGTGTGTATATATATATATATCGAGTTATTCATCTCGATTGCAATGCATGGAACTATGTAAGTCACCGTGCCTTCTGGACCAAGATTGGGATCAGTGATCTGAAGGCATAATCCACTTTGGCAATTAACCTTTCACCGGTCCAAGATCAGTAGGCAAGGTCACCACTGGGGTGCCGCTCCGGCTCCACAGAGCGCCGGGTTTGAAAGCCTCAAACGGAGTTTAATGTGCAGTCTGTATGATGCACTGACAGGAAAACCCCCCGCTGTCTATAACTTAAGAAAAACGCTATTTATCACTTTGCAAGTGTCTTATATCAACGAAAGCACTATTTGGTTTAGTTCAGGGTGAAAAACTAAATATATTTTCCCTACTTGTTTTATGAAAGTGATCATTTTCTTTTTAAAATGAACAAGAATGGATTTTCTCTTCTTTTTTTTCCCCCCTCAGGCTAAAATTCGCCCTATCTAAACTAAATTTCGGTAAAGATTTACCAAGAGTTGCAACCAAACTTCTGCCTACATGACTTCAGATGAATGAGGGACAAGGTGTTGGCTTTACTCTGTCTGTCCTTCAAGCATTCCTGTGACTGTGACCTTTGGAGTGTGTCATGCAGCATTCAAGGGGGAGGGTAGAGAGAAGATTCTGCATAGACACACTGGGTGTATTTATATTTGAAAAGAAAGTTGTTTTGTTGCTAGTATACGCAAGTTTTCGGATTGAGAGACCAAGACTATTAATAGAAGGTTTGGACTAAGATAAGAAAATTATTGCGGAACGACAGTTTTGAATAATCATACCATGTTTTTTTTTTTTATAATGTTATTCTAGCAAACATGCACTAACATGGTACAGCTGATTTATTTGATGCCAAAAAGCAACAGTGATTTCACTGAAAATATTTCCAAATAGTCAAATTTCTCTTTCTGGTAAGTTTTGGTGGGCTTTTTTCAGCCAGCTGACCAGCAGTGTGCACAACAAGTTTGGGAGGGGTGACACTATACAGCTGTAAACGGTCGATTTAAACCTCAAAAACTCTGACAAATCCAACTTAAGTAGTTTTAAAACTAGGGTAACATTTTAAAATCTTGGTATATTTTGTGACTAGAAACTTTCAGTGATCAATATTAACTTGGTGTATATCACATAAGTGTAATTGGTAAGCCTTTTGTAAGTTGTGAAAAAAGAGTTAATTTAATGTTGTTTTTTTTTTTTTTAAAAAGTAGCTATCTTCTTGCTTTGTGTGAAACTCAAAGCTATTTGCTTACTTTGCAGATGTCCTGATAACTACAGGCCTGCAGCAAGAACAAGCCAGCGATCTGCCAACCAGGAGTGAGCAATATATAGGTTTCAAGCTCCAGTTCACGAAACAGGTAAGCTGCCCCCACATTACCTCTTATGTTAATTAAATATTTGTCCACAAAACTATGCTTCAGTAAAGATTATAGATGTCCGCGTGAGTCACCGCTCCTCGATCCTGCAATGGACCTTCGGCTGACATTGTGGGGTCTTTTTCAAAAAGTAGTCACTCAGGCTGAAGACAGAAGAGAAATGAGCAAAGTATAAAGAGTAGAAGAAGTTGGGTTTGAATTTCAAATAAATAAAAAAAACACTTTAAGCAGCATGCAGGTTGAATAATTTGTGGAATATTGCATCACTTCCACCCTCTTTAAAGCCACGTCGTAGAAATATCTTTTACTCTTTTGCTTCAAAGTTTATGATATAAACTGTATAGAACGGTCTTTGATTACCCTGCTGATTAAAAAACAAGTCAAGTGATGATCAAGATCTTGTGAGAGAGAGAGGACGGTTCTTCGTCTAAGATTAGTCTAAGTAGCAAATCGAAAAGGACAAACAACACAATGAAATATCTGTTTGAAAAAGTTGTTTGCAAGTAATAGAATCGTGGTCATTTCACCCTGGTACAAAATGAAGGAATCTTTTTCTTTCTTTTTTTTTTTTTACCTGCTTCAACAGCCTCAGATTTAAAATATTTTCAGATCATGTAATATTAGTCTACTGTACAGAAAAGTGGTTATGGTACTTTAATAATTAATATCTGTCAGCAGGAGGCCATTCAGAATCATTTTGTTTAGCTCAATAATCACAATCTCTTATAATTTTGTAACTAAGGGATCAAAATTTGGTGGAACTAGGATTTAATATAAATCTTCAGAAAACAATCTTCAGCTAAGTTAAATTATGCAGTGGGTTTTACGCTATTTATTTTTATAATTCATGAAAAAGAGAAATAAACTAGTATGCAACGGGAATACTGGACATTTAGTCTTTTCTGTATTTGATAAATTAGTCCTTTTGGTCATTTTGTGCCTGACTTTTTTTGGATATGAAGGCAAGCTCTTCCTTTATACAGTTATAACAAACAATGGATCAAGTCATCTCAGCTTTTGGGATGTTTAATGATTTTTTTTAAAAGAAGTTGATAAGGTGGTATTACTCCAGCTAATAACTCCATCCTTGTTATTTCGGTTCGACCAGGGATCATAATCCGTCATGTGAAATCAAAACTACAGTCAGCTGAAATAGGGAACACAGTAAAATGCTAAAAAGTAGAGAAAAAAATCTGAATATTTGTGAATGAATATTAATTTTTGTCAGTAGAGGTGGGCAAAATGGACTTTATCACAATACTTTGTTGTGGTGCTATTGTGATGATAATAATAATAATAATAAATGATGATAAGAACTATTTATAACTTTTTTAGGTAACTTTACAACTGTAGCTGCATGACACAGCATTAATTACCCCACCAACACAAATATTGCTGTTGAGAAACATTCTCATTTGTAATATTTACTTGGGACACCAGTCGGATAAAGAAATGTAATTTTTCACAGTAACTTCATTTAATCGTATAGGAAGATTTTAATACATGGGATTGAAGAAAGACTAAATGATATTTAACTGAAGATAAAGGCAGAGCCCTGCTTATTTCATCCCTTGAATTAATAAACTGGAACTAGAATATTTCTGCAATATCATAACTTTTGTTTCAGTCCCAACGTCAGTCTTAACTAGAGTTAACTCCAAGTCTCTGGGGTTTTTTTTATGAGTCTAGCTGCTTTAAAAAGACATCAACTTCCAACCGGTTTCTTGTCAGCTCCCAGTGCTGCTCCTGGATCTAATGTGTTTAGCCCCAGCAGATCCATCCTGATCACAGCAGCTGTTACAGAAAGCCGATGTGGCCCGGCCCATGTGAACACGCAGCCGACACAAGCTAGCAGAGGCTTGGCAGTCTGCTCTCAGATTCTCCTGTCCAACCTGTGCCATGAGACCACACCGTGGACAGAGCTAACCTTTTAGCACTGTAGTTGTCGCGGCTGTACGGTAAGACGCCGACTTGTCCCGGGCAGAGTGACAAAAATAAAGCGCAGTGGGAGAGAAGCAAGCCGGCCAGTCAGGATTAACACCAGCTAGCCAGCTTAGTTAGCTAAGGTTAGCTAACCTACAGCTGTCATCCTAATGTTGACGCTAGCTAATGCTAGCGCTACACTTAAAGTGCTGGCAGGGGTTTACATCGCCGCAACACACGTTTTCTATGTTGGGTGAAGTTAATAAGACATCATTTATATCCGTGTTTAACTTGACACGAGTTTAATTGTGTTTTAGTTAATGTAGCTATAATGGCCTGCATGCATTTAATTTTCTTCAATGTTTTCTGCCAAAGCATATGTCGAGGTGGCCAGCAGTGCACATGGTTGATGAATTGATTTACTTAATCTCAGTGCTGATCATCTAGATTTTTTTTGCACAAGATATGCTGGCGTTAAGTAAGGGATTCACTATGCTGCATAACTCAGTCCAACTAAGCTAAACTTTAAACAGGCTGGGTTTGCTGTGACCCCCTTACTGCTTGCCAAACAGTCCTCTCATAACCTGAGAGGGCAAACTCCAAGAAACGTGTGCCAGCACCTGTGTGTTTGTAATATCCACTTTATCAAAGCATGCTTGCTTTGAGATGAATGTTTTAGCACCAACTGGAATCCTCTGTTATATTATTCAGTCCTTGTATTCATGAAAGTTTGCCTAGACATTGACTCAGTTTTCCTAATATCTTTGTGTCACTGGAAGCTCCTCTAATTTTTCCTTCCTTGAAGCAAGTTTTCAAGTTTACACGTCTGATATTGAACAGCTCTGATCACCTTCACGACAACAGATTATGCCTGGGGAATAAATGAAAAAAGTATTCAGCAGATTAGGAACAGCAGCGTGTTATCAGGACCGTGTTTGTGCAAAGGAGTGCAGAACACCGGGGTCACGCTAAATAAATGCATGGAGAGATGTGAGTCATATCAGGCTCTAAATGTTGTCAGTAGATGCTGGTGCATGATGGACGTCTTTTGCAAGCAGTTGGGGGCAGTTTAAACATGATAACAGAGTAAAGGGCTTAATGCAATGCGATTACAAACTAGACTTATCTATGAACCCATTATTATTTTAGTTTAGTTTAGATTTTATCATTGTGGTTTTCTACCCAAACTGTTGTTTTGTTTTTCTTTTCTTCATGTTCTGAAGCATGGAGTTCAGCTAAATGAATTTGGAGATTTGCAACTCTTCATAATTTCGTCGGCTGAAATGTGCTTATCTGGAAATAACTGATGGTTGGGGGGGAGAGAGAGAGAGAGAGAGAGAGATTGCTGAAGTTGACCGCCACTGTAAACACACAGGCCAGGCTCAGAAGTCGCATTCAAGTCTTGACTGGATTGAAGTTATTTAGGCTGCATAGATGCCATCGCGCTCAACCCATGCGTTGGAAACAAGAGCCCCGCCAGTCATCATCGGTGATGATCTGAAACCTCGAGGCAGAAAGGTACAGATTTTAATCCGATGAATTAGTGCGTGTGTGTTTAACCTGGCTTGTGTTTTTGTTTTCATATATATTTAAAATGTCTATTTCAAAGAGATTGGACTTCTTTTAGGCTTATTTGGAAAAGACTTCAGGACTAAGTTACTGGAAGCTGAATTACATTTTAAAAGCACAAGTTCTTCACGTTGTGCTTTTATTTGGCAAAAATATCTGGATTTTATGCGCCATCTTAGATCCTCCATAGCACAGATTTGGTCACCATTTTGAATTAATTGGTTAAAAATTAAACAAGGCTGTGTAAAGCTTTTGACTTTTTGGATACTTAGAGGTGTGCTTCGTTGTCTTTCCTCTTAATTTCCTGTTTTAAATTTGGGGTGTGCACACAGCCTTGGTCCCACTCGCAGGTTACTGCAGTACCCTTACCGCATTACTCCAACATAAGTCATATCTCTGGATCTGAAGGAGGAGTGGCCAGTGTTTATGAGCACAGTGACCTTCATTCTGTCACCTTGGCCGTTTTAACGACTAGAGACACACGGCCGACACACTTCACGCCGCGGGGATCATCCGAGGACTCTAGAGTTTCATCTCAAAAGTGTTAAACGCTCCATTTTGATCGGCAGGTGAAAATAATAAGCAAGAAGGTGTCATGTTAGATTTAGGCAGGTTGAGCACCACAGTTTGTGTCGAGAGTTTTTTTTTCTTTTTTCCCTGCTGTCCTGTTCTTTACCATGACGGTGTTTACAGTCAACTCACACCGCTTCTGTGATACGAGTTCAAACCTTAAACCCGGCTGATGTAAACGCTCGACTACATGGAGTTGAGGTTGGCTGTAATCGACGGAGCTCTGTAGCTGAGATTAAGTTTTCAACCAGTTTATTTAGCTTTCTCAGCAAGGAGAACATGTATTTTTTTGTGTGTGGGTGTTTGCTGTGGTTTATTTGATTTTGGATATGGCATTGCTTTTACGTTAGAAGTAAAAATAAACAACAACAAAAAACCCCACTGTATTTAACAGTTGTATTAATAATTGAGTTTTTCAGTGTCAACATTCTCATGTTATAAGATGACGCTCTAGAAGAACATTTCAAAATGTTAAATGGCTTTGATTATAATTCTTAAGATAAAAAAAAAACACATTAGGCACAGCCCAGCTTGAGAATCTTGGAGGAAAAATCTGCATTTTTATTCCCACTAATTCACTCCTTGGATTTCCAGGGTTCAGAGCCAAGATCTGTCATCTTTTTTGATAAGAACGCACAGATATTTTCTGTCATTTGTTCCTTTATGTTTATGGAACAGGAGGGAAAGTGTTTTTTTTAATCAGAAATTGAATTTGGTGTTAAAAATTCAAAGATTTTAATTTTTCTTAATCCAGATTTCCCAACCCTACTGGTTTCACAGTATGTACACAAAAATAAAAAGTGAATGACATGAGCCTTTATTTAACAAAATAATATATTTTAATTCATTTATTTACTACACATCACAGTACAAGAACATAGCAGCGGTACATTAGTGAAAAAGAAAAAAATGCACTACAGGTTATTGAGTGAATATGTATGACCTTGTATTAAACTAACAAAATAATGTAATTCATGTAAGGTTACCTAAACATTTATTATCTTTGTTTTTGTTTCTTTCGGCTACTAAATATCTTCCAGTTCTAGTGTGAAGTGTTCTTTACAAAAGTAAAGCTTCTCAGTCTTTGAGAGGACGAAGTTTCTCTATGTATTATTGGAAAACGGTCTCAAAACAACAATGTTATTGTTTATCGCAATCATTTCTGGGACAGTTTATCGTGACGGGCCTAGAACTTGGTTTCTCTGGCAACGAGGAGTTTAAACCACAGCAAGCGATGGTTGTTTGTTTAAATTGCGTCCACACCTGGAGCTCATCTGTTAGGTATTTAAATAGCTGAAAACTGTTTCTGGTAAAAGTGAAACCTCCTACTTCAGTCCAGTCAGCTTTAACGCTCTTTAATGTGGTTTAATGTGCGGTCCGTTCTCTGCGCCTGTATTTACTTTGACCTTTCTCTGTTTTTGCGCCGTCAGGCATCATGTCTTCCCGGGAGCGCCGCTCTGAGGTCTACATAAAGGCGGAGCCGAGCAGCCCGGAGGGAGGCGGCGGAGGCCGGACCAGCCCCGGCGGGGTCTCCTCGGACTCGTCTCAGAGCGGCGGCGGGGGTACCAGAGGAGACGGCGCCAAGCGCTACTCACCGCCGCTCTACACGCCGGCCCTGCGCTGCCATTTTAAAGACGAGCCCGGCGACGGGGCGGAGGAGGGCTCCACCGGAAACGGAGCGGGGCGCTGCAAGTACGCCCTGAGCACGCTGCCCAAGAGGCTGTGTCTGGTGTGCGGGGACGTGGCTTCGGGTTATCATTACGGCGTGGCGTCATGCGAGGCCTGCAAGGCCTTCTTCAAGAGAACTATTCAAGGTGTGTGTACACGTGTGTGTTGTGAATAATTTCATGTTGGCATAACACAGCGACCAAGTAATGTGTCACAGTCGCCTTTAAATGCGTTTATTATGCCTTAATGAGAGAAAGATGATCATGTTTAGTAGCTGATACTGATCTAAATAATCAGTGCTGAAGATGACATCTATTTAACTTTAAACTTCTGTTTTCTCTCGTCAAGGTAACATTGAATACAGCTGCCCTGCTTCAAATGAGTGCGAAATCACCAAAAGGCGAAGGAAAGCCTGCCAGGCGTGCCGCTTTACTAAGTGCCTCAAAGTAGGCATGCTGAAAGAGGGTAAGCGTTTGACGTGGCATGCTGACTCGTTTACGGCTTTTGGGGTTTTCCTCCGTACTTTATTTGCTGATTGATTGGCTTCGCTCTGAGCTATTTTAAGTATTTCTTTCTGTTTTTAGGAGTTCGTCTTGACAGAGTCAGAGGTGGACGGCAGAAGTACAAAAGACGTCCGGAGGTGGAGAACGCAACATATCAGAGCGCCCCTCTATCTCTGACGAAAGAGAGCGAAAAAGGTGAAATTTATCCTCCATCTATTCTTTTATTGTTGTTTTTTTCCTCCTCTTGAGTTAAAATCATATTTATTTGTTCAAATAAGAACAAAACTTTTTCATTTGGACCTGATACTTCTTTTTTTAAACTAATACTAATGAGCTCAGTCTGAGTAAAGCTTTTAACTTGATATTTATGTAAACACTTCATACATGTATAACCACTATGTGTAATGTAAGTGGTATGTTTCATTAATACCATAAAGTAGTGTTTATATGACACATTAAGCTAGCCATAATCCAATAGATTATTACAAGAAACATATTTAAGGGGGTCTACAATTCGCTCAGATAATTAATCTCAGTCTTCACCTTTTTGTCTTGCTTGGCTGCAGTTGCTTCTCAAAAAAATGCAAAATGTTTAAAATCTAAATTGTTTAAAAAACAGAAGCCACACACAGAGGCACATGTTGGTAGAGCATTTGCAGTGGAACTGCAAAAATCTTTTCCTTTTACTTTCCTTTGTGTTTGTGAATTGATTAAAACATTCATTTGGACTAAAAACGGCGCCCCCTACTGCTAACAAAGCCTCATTGTACTTCCTACAGTTCATAGGAGCTTCATTAAAATTTGACGAACCTTTCTGCTTTTGCTGTTAGACAAATCTCGCTGCTGCACAATTAGAGGAACAGATCTGGGTATAAATTGGTTATATTTCTGCAGCTTACGAGGTCTAACAGGTTAATTAACCGTTTGCTTTGTGTTTTCATGCAGGTTCCTCCAACATCATCGTGTCCCACCTCCTAGTGGCAGAGCCCGAAAAGTTATTTGCCATGCCGGACCCTCTGCAGCCTGACACGGCCCAGCGGACCCTCACCACCCTCTGTGACCTCGCCGACCGCGAGCTGGTTGTGATCATCGGCTGGGCCAAACACATTCCTGGTAAGAGGCGGAGAAAAGAAGTGGAGCGAAAGGCATCTGTAGCATAGTAGCAATGTAGGAGATTAAGAAGATCTGCTCCCGCCGTATAGTAACAAGGTATTGTGAGGTGATTGGGTCATGTGGCTTCAGTATCCATTAAAGGAGGTGTTTATGGTGTTATGACTGTGGCTCACCTTTGAGCAGCAACAGCGGCTCCTCTGCCGCAGCGCGAGACCTGAAACAATTCCTTGTCATTTAAAAGGATTACGTGGTTATTTTTATTACCTGCAAGTGTGGATTTACAAATACAGATTTTTCTTTTCCTCCACCAACTGAACTTGTGCTACCTTCAGAAAGCCATTTCAGCACAACTCTGCCAAGAGGGCATTACTTCATCACTCACAGCAGCATCTGCAGTGTGCGTTTTGTATTATTATCTCGGAAACATGGATGAAATGAGATTCTGGAGGCATCAATGAGTACAAATCTTTTGATTTCCTGCTTTTTGTTTTCTTATTGAAAAAGTTACTTCTGAATAAGAATCTTTTTAATCACTCAGAGGTTCATATGGTATATTTGGCCCAGTAGGATGTTCCTATGACAAACTTTACATAAGCACTTACTTTTATTGTTTTTCCTCTTCTTTTCCCTCCAGTTAAGCAACACTAGCATACCAATAATTCATAGTGACCTCCAAAAGTATTCACACCTCATATGGGTTTTTAAGTTACAATTAAACTGTTTTTTTTTTGCTGCAATAGAACGGTTTGAGCTAAACCAATCAGGCAGTCATTTGTTAAGATGTTATTTGTTGGTCATGTCGGATGAGCAGCTCTCTACACCAATAATGTATGTACCTACCAAGTTCTTCTCATACAAACCTTGTCTCTTCCTTTCTCTGTCTCCAGGCTTCCTGTCTCTGTCTCTAGCAGACCAGATGTCCGTGCTGCAGTCGGTGTGGCTGGAGGTGCTGGTCCTGGGCGTAGCGTACCGCTCCATCGGCTGCGAGGACGAGGTGGTCTTCGCAGAGGACTTTGTCCTCGATGAGGAAATGTCGCGGGTCGCCGGACTGACGGAGCTCAACGCGGCCATCAGCCAGCTCGCACGCCGTTTCCGTGCGCTGAATGTGGACCGAGAGGAGTTCGTCATGCTAAAAGCCATCGCTCTCACAAACTCGGGTACTTGCACTTGAATTTTGATGCACTGACCTCATTCAGCCTCGTGATCTGTTGATTAACACCTCTCTGCTTATTTACTTTTAAATCTTCTCACAGATTGACTGAATGGCTAACATGTGCATAATAAACTATAAAAGTGCATTAGGTGTTTCATTAAGGTGAACTAATGTAGAGCAATAAAACAGGTGGCTGTTATCGGCGTTTCAAAAACAGCTGATTCAGCAATGTCCTTTTATGCTACGGCTGAGGGTTAACATAAGATAAACTACTAGAAGTGATTGTCATATCTCATCCACACTGATGCAGTTTCTTCTGCAACAAATTGTTTGCATTGCACCTACAAAACAAGTGTTAGTTGATGATAATCGTTTAGAAAGAAAACCAAATTTCAAACGGTCATGTTCTTCACCATTCGCTGAGTTTTACAGAATGATTATGCAGCTAACAGGAAGAGCTTCCTAGCAGCTGCAGGTGTGCTCTGGCAACACCGGCTGAATGAATTACGCAGCACACATTCAATGCTATTTATACTTTAGAGAGAAGGGGGGGAAACATCCAAGGACAATGTAGCAACGGTAGGGAGAAGTTGTAGGAAAGTCTGCAGTCGGAGCTGCTGCTTAAAAATGCAGATTTAAAGACTCGGCGATGTTTGATTCGACACAAAACGATTCAACTGGAACGAAAAGCTAAACTAATCTTCGTTGTTTCTGTCAGACTCTGTTTACATCGAGGACATGGAGGCCGTGCAGAAGCTCCGGGACCTCCTCCACCAGGCCCTGCTGGAGCTGGAGTGTCAGCGGCGCCCGGACGACCCCCAGCGGGCGGGACGCCTCCTTTTAACATTGCCGCTCCTCCGACAGACTGCCGGCCGCGCGCTCACCACCTTCTACAGCATCAAGACCCGTGGCGGTGTTCCCATGCACAAACTATTTCTGGAGATGCTGGAAGCCATGATGGACTCTCCTTAGAGTGTGGAGCGCAAAAAAGAAAGGAGGAAAAAAAAAAAGAAAAACAACCAACAACAGAGCTGGTCTACAAGACTGGACAAGTGGCTTTTTTTTTTAAAGAAAAAAGAACAAAAAGGAAAGTTTATATTAGAGAACTATTGAGGAATTTATGCTTCTCATTTTAAGGAAACTATAAGAAAATAAACTGTATTCACTTTTTTTTAGAGGGATTTTGCTTTTTACACCACGCGGTACCTGCCAAGCTCCAGTTTAAAAAAACAAACAAAAAAAAAAACAAACTGCAAGTGTGACAGCGTAATATTTGAACTACATCATGGAATGCTTTTTGTTTTTTTTTATGGCATCAAGCTACGAATGCTTCACCACTTCACTTTTAGGTACACGACAGACTGCAATCTGTGTAGCTTTTGAACTTTTTAACATTATGCTACATCTGCACATAAAAGCCATATTGAGACATCTCGTGTAAGGCTTGAGGGTCCATTGAGGTGGGGGTGGGGGGAGCAGGAGCTGTAGGCAAACCCATAGGAGTTACTTGCAATATTTCTTTTTTTTCTTTTTCTTTTTTAAAGGTTTTATTGGCTCTGGTGGTCTTTATTTGAGAGCGATCAGACAGGAAAATGGGTATTGAGAGAGGGGGAAGACACGCAGGAATCGGCCGTGACGTGGACTGAGGCCTCCTGACGTGGGTTGTGCTCTACCCCTGCGCCACCGCAGCACCCCCTACTTGCAATATCTTAAAAGCAATATCATCCATGACTTTCAAAACACAAAAACAAGATGCTTGTTAGTATTTGTATCAGTTGTTCTGCATACTTTGGACCCTAAGTGCTTATTATTATTATTTTTTAATTCTACTCTCTTGTATTCTAGGAATACAGGATGTATGTGTGGAAAACAGGAAAGACTACAACTTTTTTTTTTTTTTTTTTTTTTTTTTTAAAATAAGAGGGATATTTAACATTAAGCCACTGAGAAGTTCCGGATGGATTCTAAACGTTTGGCGGTACGTCGGAGGATCGCGCATATCCATAAAATTCTGTCCTAGCAGCAAAAACCTGGCTTCCAGCAGCACGCGCGTCTGTGGTCGCGTGCTGCGGAAAACAAATTAGATCAGGGAAGAACACAACTTTATTTATTTCATTTTATTTTTGACATTAAAGTTTTGGTGGCAGCGATAGCGGCTGGATCAGCAGTGGATCCGCCTCATTTTGCTTGTTTTTTTTATAACGCCCTCCATCGTGCCCTCTCACCTTCATCCTCCACTACAGCCACACTTTGACCTCTGCAGCTGTGTGTCTAAAAAAAAAAGAAAAAGAAATGAAGGAAAAACACGTCTTTCATACTTGGGCTGCGATGTATAACACTAACCTACGTGACTGCTAATGTGCGCGGTGAGATTTCGCCGCATTTTTTTTTTTTTTTCTGCAGTGACGACGAACATTGCATAAAAGATCTCGAACGGTTTCGGTTTGAGATCCTTCGTCCTCCTCCTCCTCTTCCTCCTCTTCCTGTGGATGCACATGGTGAACTTGAACCCGCGCCCTGGATCGGTGCTCAGGGCTACAAGACGTTCAGCTTATGCAACATCTTTCTTTCAGATGTTGAAACCTTGTCTGGTTAACGTGTCGAAGGTCCTACTCTTTATTAGAATTATTTGTATAGTCACAGTGTAAATGATCATTTAGGTAAGCAAAAAAAGAAATCTGAAGAAGAAAAAAAAGAAAGATAACCAGATCCCTATAACTAGAGACCAAAACGGTCAATACTCCTAGCTATGTACAGTTCCATTTAAACAAACATGCAATTTGTAGTGGAAGCTAATAAAAAAGAAAGCCAGCGGATGTAATACTAATTCTCTCCCCCATTACAATATTTGTGCAGCTTACTGTGTGCTGATGTTTGTAAAAACTTAAAACTTCGTTTTCATATAGTTTCCCTCTTAGGATATAAGGGTACTTGCATTGTGACTCTGTTGTGGGTTTGAAATTAAGCTTTTCATGCGGGCTGTAATCAATGTTTTTTATTTTGTTTTATTTGGGGTGGGTGGGGGTTGTTAGTTTAGGGATCAATTTCAAATGGCACTATAAATGCAGTGGCTTAGTAAGGCTACAGAAGGCTACCTCAGGAGGCAGCATCAGCCACATGGCCAACTAACTGTGGAGAAAACGATCAACTTGCATATTGGATTTAGACGAATTCGCTGAGCCCGAGTTTGTTTCATTTTTGGTTTTTAAGACGCATCCGACTCGGTAATCGTGCTTGAACAGTTGGTGCAGCTGCAAAATTACACTAGCAACATCAGATATCTGGCAGAATGTGACCCAGATTAGCTGTTGTTTTTTTATTTTTTATTTTATCTCTGATTTCTTTGTTACCACGCAGTTCTTTACTGCAAAGATGGAGTTGTTCTGTTTATCTCTGTGTGTTTTCGGTACAGTGGGTTTCAGGGGGCAGAGGGGCTTCAGATTGATCGCTTGTGGTGTCGCTGTTCAAATTATACTGTCATTTATAGGTTCTATTACTAATGTGCACATTAATATAAATGAGCAATACAACAAATTACCAAACCTCACATTTCCTTGTATAGCCATCGTGTACATTTAACATTGCCAGTTATAATTATTAAATGAATAAAAAAGAAAAACAAGTAAATGTTATCTTATTTAGAAAATTCAAATCAATGTTTGTATTTTGAAAGAGTATTTAAATGATTAAATTCTATTTTTTACTCAATTTACTGTCGTTTGTTGACACTGCTTTAATTTTGTGTGTGATACCGGCTGTAAATTTCTGTGTGTAGGCATTTTTTTTTTGTTTTTTTGTTAGGTAAACAGTTTGATGTCCTTGTCTAAACATGTTCACATTAAACTCACTGTGAAAAAAAAAGAAGAAAAAAAAAAAGAAAAAGATCTTCCACTGTCTGGCGCAGCAGGGAGTGGATTATTGTAGGTGCTTTGTGTTGTGTAATAAATGGACACACCACCACCACACACCATTGGACTCATATCTCTGTGGATGTGTTATCTATGTGTGTCGTGTTTTTTACCATTCCCACGCAGACGTCGACAGCGGACGCCCTGACTGCTCACGCAGCTAGCGAGCAGCTAATCCTTTTAAAGTAAATCAGCCCATTCATTTAAATCAATTTGGCTTTGGTTGGCATCCATCTGTTTTTCCTCCCACCTATAAGCAGACCTGTCTAGGTCCTGTGATAGTGGTGGAACCCTGTTCCTCAGGTACTAAATGTTTCCTTTTTGTTAGCTTAGCATAATTAATCTGTGTGCTGTGGCTTGTATTTTGAGAAGAGCTGAAAAAGGAGTCCTACAGTGACTTATGCAGTCGGACCCTTTGAACTTTTTCACGTTTTGACGTAGTTGATAATCTTTGCAAAACGGCAAAACCTCGACCAGATTGGATGCAGAGTGTTTTGACCTTCAAGTCTCCCCACAGACTCTCAATTGGATTTAGGTTTGAACTTTGAGCCACTTACTGTTCCACTGTCGCTCAGGCTGAATGCTGGGAAGGTGAACCTCTGCTCCAGCCTCTAGCATGCTTTCTGTCATAACGCTTTCTGATTTTAGCTGCATCCATCTTACCATCACCTCTGACCACTTTTCCTGTCTCTAAGTAAAACCTCCACATAGCATGATGCTACCACCACCATGTTTCACAGTAATGATTCTCTGTTTAGGATGAGAGTTGAATTTTGGTCTCATCTGACCAGAGCAAATTTCAACTTGATTGCTATGCCCCCTGCTGTGATTGTAGGAAACTGTAGACTGCAGTACTTCACTTTTGCCACAGTTCCATATAGGCCAGTTTTGTGGTGTGCGTGGCTAGTGGTTTCCTTAACCACTAGCCCAAACCTGAGCTGACAGGAACAGCTGTGGATACCATGGCCACGATCCCTTTAGCAGAGACTGTAGCTAAGGGATAATTAGCTCTACAAACAAACCTGTATTAGCATCACTATTAAACACTGAAGCTTATGGCTGCTATAGCAGATGGCGCTGTGATACAGATTTAGCAGGCCTGAACCTGAAAGATAGGTTAAGTACTCAGACAAACTCTGGGTGGGACACATCCACGGGCATGTACTGTGTCTGTAAATAACACAGAGTGGCAGCAGAATCAGTCTGACGTGCCTCTGAACGCACCGTTGCATAATTCGCCAGTCGTGACGCAGTCCTCAACGCTAGCCCCGGTTAGCTGCGCAGCTACAGCGGAGCCATTATGTTTTTCATTACGGGTTCTCTCCTTAAAACCCCCCGAGTCCTCCGGTGCGTCAGACTGCTGCACTGTTCTCCAGTCACCAAGATGCCGATTAAGGTAACAAACTTTCAGTTAGCGTTAGCTTTGATTAACGCCCTTTGACCTTTAGCGAACGGGATAGCAAGTATTGCCCTGCAAAAAAAAAAAATCTATTTACTTTGTTTTTGGGGTGTAGCTGTAGCTCGCGCAGCTGTCACATTGTCGCCATGACAGCCGAATGGCGGATACTGCTCCGTTTGCTGTCATTCAGCAGCAAGTTATGCTCGACGTGGAGCTATCGACTGAAACCTAACATTTGGTAATAAAGGGCCTCTTTAGTTAACACTACTTCCTTGTGACTATTTTGGAAATCATTTTACTCATTAAAAGATATTCCTGGTGCAGAACAGAAGGGATTTATTCACATATAAGTCTTTTCGCTCTTCATTCCTCTTCCTCATTCTGCTTTGTCAAGTTGCTTGTGCTTGTATGGAGGGCAAATAATTATGTGCATGAGTCAACCTGTGTTTTTCAACTTTAAACGTTTACGTTCGCTGCACTCTTTGAAAATGTCAAGAAAATTAATAAATAAATATATAATTTGTAAGTATGGTGATTTGTCTCCATCTTGTGGCCTTTAATCGGTATTTGCGTATTTTGGAATAACCAAAATTTCTGTCAGTAAAGATATTTATCTCACCAATAAAATCAGGTATAAAAGACAAACAGCTACTTATTAATCCATGTCAGATTCCGTGTAACTTATTTATATAGTCTAGGTCATACAGGTTTACTATAGTATGAGTCCAAATTGAGTTAACTTCAGTCTAATACTATGAAATAGTCAAATGCAGATCCATCTTCCTTTGTGTTCAGATTCATCTGTGCTCCATTAGAAGATTTATTTGAAAGCTGAGAAATGAAAATGTTTTTTTTTTAGCAAATTAAAAATGAAAAATTAGCTTAAATTGCAAAAATAAATGCTACTAGCTGGTATGGAAAAAAAATAAAGTGAACATTTAAAAAAAAACAAAAAAAAAACGGCGTTACTGTAGGACAATTTTTAATCATCTTTCTTGTCCTGATCTCGGTCAGGTTGGAGAAGCTCTTCCTGCAGTGGAGGTCCAGGAGGGTGAACCAGGAAACAAAGTGTCCATGGATCAGCTGTTTAAGGGGAAAAAAGGAGTCCTCTTCGCCGTACCCGGAGCCTTTACCCCCGGCTGCTCTAAGGTGTGGCCCCCCCCGCCGGTGACTCCGCTTGCCCCTCCTCCACACGCTCACCTTTTCATCAGCCACCCTCATTCTTTCTCTGCTGCCTGCAGACTCACCTTCCAGGCTTCGTGCAGCAAGCCCAGGAGTTGAGGAGTAAAGGTATACAGGAGGTGGCGTGCATCTCTGTCAATGATGCATTTGTCATGGCTGCATGGGGAAAGGAGCATGGAGCGGACGGAAAGGTATACATCGGATAGAAATATGCAAAATGCATGCTTCGAGTGTGGAGAAGTGTTTATTCATTTGTTTTCTTTTCTTTCTCTGTAGGTTCGAATGCTGGCTGATCCCACTGGTGCATTTGCAAAGGTAAAAAAATAAATGACCCCTATATGCCAGTTTAGTTCACAGTCTTTGTACTCATCAGCTCTTCCTGTTTGTGCTCATTAGGCGGTCGACCTGCTGCTCGACAGCGATACGATTGTGCAGGTACTGGGCAACAAACGCTCCAAGAGGTAAGCATTGTTATACCTATGAGTGTGATTTTAATGCCACAATTACAGTTTAATTTAGTTCTGAATGTTTCTGAACTTAAGGTTTCTCTATATTGTCTTAATAAGGTTTCATGCCCTTTACTATTGTTACAGTTTTTTTTTGTTTTTTTTTACATTTTCTAATAAATAGTAACCCAGTGAAGTTGTTAAATTGGACCTAAAACAACAAAAGAAATCAATAAAACCTCTGTTTTAGGAATTTAATGAAAGTCAATAAAGTGTAGTTTAAAATAATCTGATGTATCTTAGACTATGAGTGTAAGATACTCCTTACTTGGCAAGTACAAAATGTATAAAGTTATAAATATAGCTAACCGCAAAACACTTAAAATGTTTGTATTTGTGAATGTACCGAAATAAATCTGGTACAGATTTCAAAAGTTTCAAAGAGTTTTAAAACGTTCGATTCAAAAATCGAAAGTTTTTAAAGCTGTAATTGTGGTTGTTTTCAGAGATGGCTACTTACTTACTCGCTGTGCCGATTATGATCTGAATCCCTCGTATTCTGAATAATCCGTTTCAGATACGCGATGCTGGTGGAAGACGGAGTGGTGAAGAAGATCAACGTGGAGCCGGACGGCACTGGGCTGACCTGCAGCCTCTCCTCCAACGTTCTCGCCGAGCTGTAGGCCGCTGCTGTAGCTTTTTAAATCCAGCTCCTCTCCAGCGGCTGCTCTGAAAGTTGTACAAACGAAGCTCGCCTCCTGCCGACTCGACCACGGCTCTCTTCCCAAAGACGGTTGCAAACGCTGGTCACAGGTGTCAGGAGGAAGGTGATTAATGCGCACAATATTGACGCTGAGAGCAATTCCTTGCACAACCCATTAGCCCTTGTATACTCTTACTTAAATCTTAATAAACGTCATTATTTTCCTCAATGTGTGCTTTACTTATTCGTTTTCCGTTAAGAGAAATAATTTCGCTTGTTAATTTTAGATTTCAAACTCTACGCCTGCTTCGAACATTTCACTTTCAGTTCCAGAGAGCTTTCAGGCATTTCTTCAAATTCATGCTGATTTGTTTGCAAACTCTAAACAGGTGTGGGTTAGTCTGTGATAAAAACTGAGCCTCCTGAAATGGTCGCTTTAGTATTCTGCAGAGTTAATGTTGAGAGAAAGAAAGTATTCGTCTTTTATCTTAAGACTCTGCTTAGCTTTCCAGACTTTGTTTTTTAATCTCCTCTATAAATTATAAATTGTCTGTTAATGCAGATGCAAAACCTACAAAAGGTGGAACTGCTTTAGTTTTTTGCTTAAAGGACGTGGGTTCTACAGCTAGCATTTTCTCGTGGCTTTCTTCTACTTATTTTCAAGAAGCTTTTCTTTTAAAATTGAAAACACTGGGTACTTTTTGGATTGTCCACGTCAGGTGTCTGCAACTTTTATAAACCAGAGAGACATTTTTACCTTCAGTCCATCTGAATAAAGCTCACCTAGAGTTGCAACTATTACCTGACCTTTTTGGGAAAAGGCACCTTACAATTGTTGTTACATGTCTACTGTGAGAAATGTCTTATGGAACCATAATTTTATTTCTGGGTTTAGGATTTAAAATAAAGAAAAAAGATGTAACCTTTGAAAAAGGAGCATTGATCCATTTTCTTCTATGTGGAATATAATTTGTGCAGATTTATGTAACAAAAGAAAAAGCACAGTTTCTAATTTAATGACAAGAAAAATAGATCCGCAAATATATTACTGGTACTTTTGGTGTCAAATTAAATGCAGTTATTCCATGAAAAAAGCTAAAACCTGCTTTTGGGATTATATAATTTGTAATAATTTTTTAACCAGAGTTAGTAAAAGCCATTGTGGAAGGTCCAAAAGACAGTTGTGGTTCTAGAGCGCAATTAATGTCGAAGCAAATTATTTCTACATGATTTAAATTTACTGACTAATGTACAAATCAAGCGACTGAATCCTTTAAAAGACATTCATAGACACAAAGGAGTTACCAACATGGCAACAAAAAAAGATATTCTACAAAGAAATAGTTAAATGTGACATCAGTAATGGTAATATCGTAGAAAGATGTATGAAACATAAACATTACACGAGGTAGAGATACATTGCTTTATAAGGTCCTGTCTTTCCTGTCTCTCCAAGAATGCTGCAGTAAAGGGGAAAAGAAAACAAAAAATCCTAAAGCATTTACTTCAGGCAATTACAGAACTAACTCTTATTTTTCACATTCATTTGATTTGACTGTAATTTAAAAAAAAGCCATTCATTATATATCTGTTAGCTCAAAATCAACAATACATGCCTATGTTAATGATGACCCTCTGTCGAAGTCACGTCAAAAAACTTTTACGTTTTAATATCTTGCGCCTGCCAGGTCACGCGCAGGGCAAATAGTTCCCTCAAAGTAATGACGTGCTGGCGCGGGCGCAATGCATTGTGGGTGCCGGTGGAAACAGAAACCAAATAGCTGCTCAGTTACGGTTTCATTTATTTTGAACTGGACGCTGAAAGGTACGTTTTTCACGCTGCCATATTCTGTAGCTGTAAATTTACTGTAAGTATTACAGAGCGGTAGATTATAGTAAGCAACAAAGAGAAGGAAAACAAGCTGAGAAACGTTGTTGTTGTTTTAGTCTTAAGGCGCCTTCAATTTGAGCTACATCATGTCTGAGTAGCGCTAATTTCAAACCTGAAGCTTCCTCGGAGATTTTTTAATGGATTGCGCAATGTTTGGAAGTGGCTCGCACCCTCTGGCCTTGCAGGATTTTTGGGTCAGAGGTTTTTTAATGGAATGTGCAGCTAGCAGTGAAAGTCCGGTCATTGTGACAAATGTTGGCGTTGCGCGCCCATTTCACGGCTGTCTCTGGAGCGCGAGCTTTCTAACAAATACACGATAGATTTTCCACTATGATGAGACTAGATTCCTTATTATGGGTCAGGAACGAACATAACTAGCATTACGTGAAGCTTGCAGTAAACTTTGCTCTTCATTTGATGCACAACGTTTGCGTAAACCTGATTAGCAAGGACAATCAAAACAATCTTGATATCGATTAAGCTCCGATTACAGTTTAAGACATACTAGCTATTTGGTAGTTACTTATTTCCTATATTATTTACTCAACTCAACACGTGTTGGGAAGTATTTCTTTTAGATGGAGTTGAATACATTTGTGTTTATATAGCTGAAATAATTTGGTGTAAAGAAATACCTTGTCATACCAGCAAAATATTGTTGACCAAAAACGCAGTTAAAAAGGTAGCTATATGTTGTTGTTGTTGTGTTTTTTTTAAAATAAATAAATAAATAAATTATAATTATGTCATTTGCTATTGCCCGGATTATTTTGTGATCCTTCATGTTGCAGCTCAGCCCTTGGATCTTTGACACAGCCATGTCTTCAACCTCCCAAAAGCATAAGGAGTTCGTGGCTGAGCCCATGGGTGAGAAACCTGTGATGGCTCTAGCCGGCATCGGAGAAGTCCTTGGAGGGAAGCTGGAGGAAAAGGGTTTTGATAAGGTCTGTCTTTTTATTTCTTTGTACATTTAGAAAAAAAATATATATATATTTCATGTCACAGTTTATGAAGTGAACATATGTACACTTGTACTATATGTACACATATGTATGTTGGGTGAATTGATAAAGGGTCAGAGGTCAGTGACCTGTTTTGTTTCAGGTCTGACTTGCCTGTCCGGATTTCGACTGATTATATAATTTACTGTTATTATAAAATAGAGGAAGTTTTGTACGTTTTGATTGAAAAGAAAGGAATTTTATATATATATATATATATATATATATATATATATATATGTGTGTGTGTATATATAAAGCATATGACCCTAAGCTTTATTTGGTTTTTGACAAAAAGTAAAAAATAAATAAATCATAACATATGGGTTAACATAAAAGGAAAGCTGCGCTCCAACACAGAAAAGATGACTTAGAGCTCCAGATTTGTATTTTTTTATTTTTTATTTTTTGCATAAAAATATGCAGAACTTCATTACAGTTTCAGTTTTATTGGTTTTGATATATTTTATAGAATTTCCTGGGTAGTGACAAACTAGTTTAGACGTGAAAGATTCTTGTCTTTCATTTTCGGTTTGATACAAAGTTGGTAAAACGCCAGCTAGCTTTGCCTTTCCGCTGCCACATTGAACAATCTGTTAACACTACAGCAGAGGCGCGGATCAATGGTAGCCAGAGCAGCTTTTCGAAGTTCAGTGGCTTAACAACACGTTTCTCTCTATGTTGAAAGGTTACTGCAGTTCTTTTAATCAATAATGTCCTATTCTTCCTCTTCTTCCTGTAGGCCTACGTTGTCCTTGGGCAGTTCCTGGTTCTGAAGAAAGATGAGGAGCTTTTCCGGGACTGGCTCAAAGATACATGTGGAGCAAACGCCAAGCAGCAGCGCGACTGCTATGGCTGTCTTAAGGAATGGTGCGACGCCTTCCTATAAGCCCCGGTTGCCAATCATGTTGTTTTTCTAACTTGTGAAGTCTGAAATGTACATTTCCTCTTCAGCAGTCAGTTCAGTCACAAGTATTCAGTAGTTTTCACAAAATAAGTAAAGTGACGTGTGCTCTTTTACATGCCATTCATTCAGATTAGAGCTCCTTCTTTCATTACTTTTCTCACCAAGCTTGTAAGCTATACAATAATGGCAGCTTGCAATGTTTACTCACTGGTAATTTCCTTATTATGCAAAACTAATGGATAAATTTCAGCTGGAAAGAATAGAACACCGACTTCTCCTTTTGCTTGTGGGCTACTGATAAGTCAGGTTGCATTTGTGCTTGTTATGGTCTAGGTAGGGCCTTTTAAATGTCACAACTGTGTTTTATAATTATCTGAATAAAAGATCTGTTTATGAATGTCGACCTTTAGCCTGATCACTTGGCTCGGATGTCCCCAAATGTAAATTCAACTGATAATCTGCTGTTGTATTCTCACATCTAAAAGCAAAAATAAAAAATACTTTGCTTTACTAGTTCAGTAAAGGTTTAGGGTTCAGACAACTATCTCTATTCACCTCCAGTTCTCAGCGTACTCGCTCCATTTTCTTACCAACGTTGTGCTGTAATCCACCACAGACTGCGTCGCGTTTGAAGGGTTTCGCAGAGCATGTAGCATTTTGCTGAGAATAAAAGCGATTCTTCTTATTGTAGTGATATTGAAAATACGTGTAGAAGCTGCTGTTCCTGGAACAACATCACAATTAGACCACAGCAGATCTGATTTAAGGTCTCTCTCTCTGGAGCTGAACATGGGAATGTACATGAGATACTGTTGAGACGTAAGCTACATTACCAGACTTCTAAATAAAGTGTGTTGCTGTGCTTTTAAGTGGTTATTCACATCCACTTTTATGTTTCACCTGTATATGAAGTCATCAGATGCCTTAAAGCATGCTGTTGTATTTAAATCTGATAACACTCTCTAATCTGTATCAGGAACAGCTTTGACCCGAGTCACTGCAGTTCCTTCGTTTATATATAAACAAAAAAAACACTGGCCCACGTGTTTTCATCCGTACTGTGAAAACTTCAGCTTTTCTATTGTGTTTATTATAAAACAATAAACTGCATGTGTCACATTCAAGCACATCTGTGGTTTTATGTTCACTTAAAAAAATCACAAGAGAGAGTTCATCTTTGATGACAGGAAGTTTTATTGTTTCAGTGCTTCATTTTCCAGGGTAAGATTTTCTGCCACTTTTTTTTTTTTTTCTTTCCAGATTCGATGTTTTGCAAGGTACTGACAATGCAAGGGATGGTCACAAAATTCCAGATGCCAGAGATAATTTTGATTTTTTTTTTTTAACGCAGGGATTTAAAACATAAGTAGCCTGTTACATGAACACCATTAAAAACACTTTGGAAGAGGCGGGCTCTCTGCACAGGAACGTCTCTCATCTAGATGGCCACACACACCCGTCTGCAAAAGTACGCCGTAACTGCTGCAGCTGCTTTGTGCTCTAAAGAAATAGAAAATTATTCATACACGACAGAGTTAATGTAATAGCTGATGTTTGCTTCTTCGAGTATACGTCAAATGTCCTTAAATAATCGCTGGAGTGAGCTGCAATGGGGTCGGTGTGCTATCGAGCTATAAAATCTCCAATTTACAGTGCTCAAATACTTGGACTTGTTGCTTAGCTTCCACAGTAGCACCTAGCCTTACACACACACACACACACACACACACACATATGCTTCAACATCCACGCCACGGCGATACTATAAATGAGTGTAAGGTTAAATCTTGACAAAACTGATAAATTATATGTTGAAGTTCATATACAGCTGTTGTCTTTAACTGGTACAGGTAACTGCCAAAATACCAAAACGTGAAGGTTGACCTTCTGGTAGAAAAAGCTCAATATCATCAGCATACATGAGAAACCACCAAAGTAAAACAAATTTTTAGAGGGTAAATGTCAAACTTCACCTGTAATTTCTGAACATATAGCACCACTGAAAGCTATAAACTGAATTATGACATGTTACAACAATTCAAAAATAATATTCGATGAATATTTTGTCCATTTTAGCAGTTACTTGTAGCTTCTTCGAGCATGAGATATACGTGTCTGAAATCAGATGACAGTTTTTCCGCTTAGGATTTTATAGCATCTTCATGATCTTTATTATGTTCACATTTTTTGACTCAAATCCTTTTTTTTTCTCCCTTTGTACAAATTTCCCAGATTCAAGAAATTTAGACCAAGACATTTTGTAGATGACTCTTAAATGTACATTGGCAGCTTTTTTTTTATGTGAGGCTACTATAGTACACCAACGTCTTGTTTGAGTAGGAAGTACATGTATGCGCTGTACATACATGTACATACATACTGTACAGTTGTACTTTGAATCAACAACAATCCCTGATTTGTCTCAAAGCAGAGCACAGAAGAACTTCTTCTCCCTGAAAGGGTTTTCTGAGGTGGGCACCGGGGTGATCAGGGGGTCATCGCAGGCGTGCGCGTCGCAGTATGCCATCAGGTCGGCCGCCGCCTTCGAAACCTGTAAACAAAGACGATCGGAACATCGTTAGAAATGTCTTTGTAAAAAAAAAAAAAGTCACTTGTTGACTGAAAGACGAGCAGGAATGGGTGTGGCATCGTCAGAAGTGATTTCCGTCTACAGCTGGAATGTGCTTGTGGACAGACGAGATTTAAAGGAGGTGGCTGGTGTTTCAATCAGCTGCATGTGGGAGTGAAGACCTGGAAACCAGGTTATAAAGCTAAAAGGAAGAGGTTCTCAACCCTAAAATGCCACAAGTAAAACAGGTTAAAATGACACAACTTAAGGTTCTTGTGTATAAGAAAAACAACAATCCATAACGGGTCTGAAGTCGGTCAGTTATTCCCATGGCAGCGCAGACTGCTTGCTCGCTCAGTCACATGGGACTCGTTCATTTTGTGTTGGAACTGTTTCCTGAAGCAAAGACTAAAGATGAAGACAAATAAATTACAGCTAAATGACAATTATCTAAGGCTAGCTAGCAGGGCAAATAAAAAAAAGACATCACACCTCCGCTTATCCACATGACCTTTACCCTTTCATCATTTTAGTTCCTCCATTTGATTTTTCTTCTGTTTTTTAATGTCCCACTTCTGGAACCCATTTGTTTGGTTTACCTTCCTGGCTAACGGGAATGTTGGGAGCTGTGAAGAATTCCCGCCACACTTTTCGCAATCCATGAACTACTTGCACATTTTGCTATACTACAACCAGGCATGTGACAGGCCAACACAGGGAAAGGATATACCGTTTTCACATATTTCTTTTTTTTACAAATAAAAATCTGTGCGACAACGAATATTTGTATGCTGAACTCAGACGGCTCAAGCTCGGTCAGACTATTTAGGGATTGTTTGTAAAAGTGGCTTTCAATTCTTTTCATGGATTCTCCAACGCAGACATGTGGATTTGAACCATCTGTAACTCTGGCTTCACGTTCAACCCTAGACTCAAATCCACAGCTGACTCCAACTGGTTTGACTCTAACCAGATTTCCGGCTCATTCTCGAGTAAAGCGTCACGTTTCAGGGGATGAGGAGGAGAAGTTCGTTTTCTGTCACGTTTTGCACGTAGGCAAACAAAATCACTTCAGTTTCATCTCACCTTCTTCAGCATGTCTCCAACACTTGGGGGTTTCTATTAACAATTACGTTCTTCCCGATCTCAGTAATAATAATAATAATAATAAAAATCATCTTCAAGAAGTTTGAACATTTCTGCAGAGCTCTGCTGAGATAAGGTCTGTTGGCCCAGAGCTTCAGCAGGGACGCTTCTCCGTCTGATTCCCTCGGTTTCTGTCCCCGAGCTCTGCTCTCTTTCTTTGTGAACCATCTTGCGGTCGCCTACTGTTTGAGGAAAATGTACTCATCTGTCCGTCTCCAGCCGAGGTTCACCACGCGTCATTGCACACACTGTGTGTATGGCCCTAATAATAACTCGGAATAATGAAAAGCATCAAGTCCGGAGCCCCGTTCTGCCGGCATCCTTGGCTTTTCATGCTGGATTTTTTTTTTGTTTTTTCTTTGCTCGCATTACGTGGCACAAATTTCGCTCATGAAAAGGCAGCGCTTACTTTAACCTGAGCTGCACTCGTACACACTCATTCAACTATGGTTTCATAGTTGAATGAGTGTGACTATGTGGGAAGGACAGTAAGGGAAAAAAACCCCACAATTATTTCTGCATTTCCTTCTTAAAACCTCCATTTTTGCAGTGAATCTTTTATTAGCGGGATATTAACGTCGATGTTAAAATGTGGCTCTTTTCTCTAAGTTGAAGCTCTGTGTAAGAATAAGCTGTGGTTTTATAAAACATAACAGAAGGTTGGTGAAATCGTTGCATTTATTTTGGATTTATCCGTCGATTTTATAGTTCTGCACTTATGATTTGTTTTAGAGTTTTAAAACGTCTTTTTGAGCCAAAACCACTGAAAAACATTCCAGTGGGCTGCTATGTCCGTCTTCCTCTAATTAGCTCATAAAGTTTTACACTGACATAACGAGTTGGGGAAAAAAATAATTTCCCCTTTCAGATCTCTTCAGTTTTTTCACATTTTAATGTTTCGGATTATTAAAACATATTGTGATTTTTATCTAATAACAAAAAGCTTTCCAAATCAATCTGACCCGATGCGGAAAATGTAACTGCCTCCTGAACCGATTAACTTGTTGAATTGCGTCAACCTTAGATCTGCCAACACGGCTTTGTTGTTACTGGTAGCGAGTCTTGAGGATTTGACTTTGACTAGGCCACTTTTCTTTTCTGTAGTGCTGTGCATGAAAACAAGAAACACACTTTCGTAATTCTACTGGATGTTTTCCCAGAAGGTCTTGGAGATCATCAAGATGTTTTGTGGTAAATGCCTTTTACTGTTTGTTCAGTATTGGTTTTGACCTTGAGACTCACCCAGTTTTATTTTTATTTTTTTCATGCATCATGAAGCCTCAGATGTTCTTCTGGGTTCCTTTGTGAGCCTCCGCATGTGCCGCCTATAGCGCTCTGCTGTAATCACGGATTGACCAGCCATTCCTTCCCAACATTCACTGCTGTTCTGTCATTTATCCACTTGCTGATAATGGCTCTCACTGTGGTTGACTGGAATTCACAACGCCTCAGAAATGGATTTGTAATGATGTCAGTAAGTTAGTTTTCTCATCTACTCATGAATTTCTACAGATCTGGTCCTACTTCATGTTGTCAGGCAGACTATAGGGGATTTCTTGACTGTACAGGGTAGTAGCTACCTAGTAGGATTACTTTAAAAAAAAAAACAAAAATCACATTCGTTACTGAGAAAGTTCAATTTTAACATAGGACCAGATTGACTGTTTGTAGCTTCTATTCACTCGCTCTAAATCCATCCATTAACTGAAGTGTGACAACAAAAAAACAGCAAACATAGAAGAAATCTGTACAAGGCAGCCAATATATATATGCTGCCTTTCACAACACTGCATATGTGTGGGTAGCAGGTGATTTTACCTTTATCCTGCAGAAACTAGCCTCAATCTTCAGCTGCTCCACCAGCTTCCTGGCCTGGCCGACACTCATGGTGCTGTTCACTGGGGTGTCTCCTTTCATCCTGGCCACAGAAACAGCAACATTTGTGGTTTGGCTCAATACATTAGTCTCGTTAGTGCCCTGCTGCTCGCTTTCGAGCCGAATACACAGCGATGCACGACTATGTAGCTGGCTATAAGATCTTACCGAAGAGACAGTGGAGCTAAATGGCTCTGGTTGCAAAGCGAGCTTCAAGCCTGACTGTCACTTATCCAGAAGTCTGAGTATCTGTCAGTATTGTGTCACAAACTCATCACGGCTGATTTGTTATGTTATTTGTTAGAGACAAAAGGCAGCGTCTTTCTTTGATAAGGCAAAAGGAGCATAAAGTGGGCCAAGTGGGCAAGTCTATTCGACATGGCCCACTATTTCTCCCCCTCCAGTCTGTCCAGGAAAAGCCGTAGAGAGACGAAATGCCAGGAGCAGATAACTGAAGCCATGAAGACAAGTACGAGACGAGGACTTTGTACGAAATCAAAAAACAAAAAAAACAGAGATCAAGTCAGATGGGTTACGAACAGGGAACAGAAAATAAAAGCAGAGCAGAGAAAAGAGCAAATCTGCTTCTTTTATTCTGGAGCTTTCCTCATTGTCTTCTCCCCTCTCCTTCCCACCATCCCCCCTTTTTTCCCTCCTTACCCGTATGATATTCCTCTTCAGGTGCAATCTTCCCCCCTCTTCTCTCTCTCGCTCTCTCTCTTTATGTTCGCCTGTCTTTTTCCGCCTCTCCGTGTTCTTCCTCTGTCAGCTTCTGTTCTTTGGTGGTATCAGTGTAGCCGAACCCCACCCCTCACAGACTACCAGCCTTGGATGGCACCCTACTCTGTACAGTCCAGTGCACTGCAATTCTGCCACAGTGAGCACTAGATTTGTGGTGGATGGATGGATGGGATCACCCCCCCCTCTTCTCTCCACCCCTCAGCCGTGAATGGTAGCTACCAGATGGAGGGAGGTGCGGGTGAGGGGGGGTTTGTATGCCACCGGTGGTGGTTCTCCTATGTGGGTGGACTGCACCATATCCGTGTGCTGGATTCTCTCAGATTATAATATTCAAATAAATATCAGAGGTGATTATATTTTTTATTTTTTTTTTTTTTTTTTTTTTTTTTTTTTTACAAAATAAATTATTGTATGAAATGAGCCCCCCCTCCCCCACCCCTCTCCACAGACCTGATTGGTATTGTGCTCCTGAGAGATTTGTGATGCCCACCCTCTCCTCCGTTGCCATGGGGACTGCTGCAGTCTGGTTTAGTGGCTTGCAATCATGTTAAAGATTCGTAGGTTTTCTGCGTTCTTTAAATTAGCCCCATCTGGAAACAAAATAAAATCGTTTTGTTTCCCTTTTGCCATATGAGGGCGATGGACGAAGAATAAATGAAACGTCAGAGCAGGTGTATGTTTTCAGGATGCTCTCAGACCAAACACCCTGTAGAGCAAAGATGTCCACAGGCACACGTCGATACGCTTCGCTTCTTTGTCGATGTTAAATAAATGTACTTGAATGCATCTGGACTAGATTGTTCAATAAATAATTCGCTATACATTTTACACAACAGCAAAGCCGACAGGAAAAGCCTGGGAGACGAAAATACCACATTCTTTTCCTTCCGAAAAATGTTCTACGCCATCTTTGTTTCCTCTTCTTTAATGGCGCAGTGATCCCGACCCGCACTCCGGTTTTCCGGCGGAGGGATATCTCCTCCTTTTTTATCGTCTCTGTGTTCCGTTTGCTATTGATGCCTGCCGTAAATTGTCAGTGGTGTAAAGGGGAAAGGTATAGACAACTTAATATAGACTACAGTCCAGTTTCAAAAGATGCTATAGCCTAGCCTTTTAGCACCTTCCGAACAAAAATAGACCAACACAGAATAGCTCAAAAATAAGTGGTCGATACAGGGTTTTCAAACTGTTTACAAATCAGAAATGCTTCATTTTAATTTTGTATTCAACCTGTTTTACTTTGACAGCATGAAAGAAATCTGGTGTAACAACTTATTAAAAGAGAAAATATGATTATGCAGCAGTTCTTATGTGATTGTTTTTGGAAAACAACCAGCAATATTAAAAAAAATATCTTTTAACATCTTCTAAAACTACAAGGCATAATGTAAACATCTGCCAATTAGTTGTTTGTTGCTCCTTTCAACTAATGAAACACAAATACAAATTTTATTTCCCACTTTTAAAGTCCTAAATAGTCAGGCCCACTCAATTTTTTTAATCAACATTGAAAGCTCTCTGGCCATCCAGTCAGTTTCCCCTTGATGCTCCAATCTTGATCAAACCTAAAACATAAAGACGATTGAGCGTTTGCTGCTAAAATATGTCCACATACACCAGAAACATTCCTGTTTGTTTTTAGGTTCCGGCATCAGATTTAACTTAAAGGTTACACATGGATGATTTTATTTGAATAATTAGAGCACTTATCTCGTTACTCTCCTTGTTGCTGGTTAACTTAAGCAGAACAGAGCAGAGGGTGTCAATGGCTGCAGTTGCAGGACTCCATCTGCTGGCAGGCTTGATTGACTCCTGAGCATAATCCCCAGAGACAAGCTCTATAAATTGACCCATCAGCTGAGGTGGCGCATGTGCTCCCCAGTTTTGGCTAAGGTTGGCAATCAATTACCACAGTTCTGATTATGTTTTTTTTTTTTTTTTTAAATTCTGTTGTTATTATGAGTAGCAGACGAAGGGAATACAGACATTTCTTCAGGCATGTAAACGTTACCAACATACCACACTCGGCTGTACTTCTTACTCTGTGCATTTATCCGAGCTACCTAATGTGCCATGTGAGAGTTAAACACTTAATTAACATATCCTAATTAAGTTACACTTAATTACCGTAGCAGCACATAGGGACCTTTGAGTCCGGAGACACTTACGACTGAGAAATCTGGATTTACTGAACATTGATTTCATGCACTTTACTCAGAAAATCAACTACAGCCTGCGGAACAAGCAGAATGAGAGTCAGGAAAAGCTGATAATCCTGCAGAACTGATGTGCAGATATGTCAGAGATACACTTAATAGGTGAGCCCTCCGAAACGCAGCGCAATCTATAATAAAACGTGCAGAATGTGCTTCTTAGAAGTCTGAAGTTTTGATTTTTAATTTACCGAACCGCTGTCTCCACCTCGTCATTCACGTCGACTGCTTTGACGGCAAAAGGTTTTCATTTGAACCCATTTGGGGAGTCGATTCTGTAACTGGACTCAGACACCTCAAGGCTGAACGTGTTTCAAGGTTAACAGTAATTGTAATTTTGAAGATTGGTGAATTATCAGTGTTGGAGTAAATTACACATTATGAGACTGGATATTTGTGCATCGTCCAACATGACCTGTTGGACACAGTCACATGGCCACTGAGTCATTTACTATAATGCACCAATGACTGATGAGCTCCCATTAACTACTTCCAGTTGCTTTTTGATCTTTATGTCAGATATATCTAACAATACCTAGCTAAAATTCCTTAAAAATGATGACAAAAGCTGTAAAAATAAATATTTTAAGTATTAAGTCCCAGAGCCCGCCTGAGGCATTATGAGTTAAGCGACTGCTTAGATTCCCCACACCACCAGGGGGCCCCCAAGAGCACCAAGCTCGCTCTAAGAAAAAAAGCATTTCATAACTTTTTGAAGAATTTGAATGAATATGACTTACACCAACATTTAATTCACTTTGGGATCAATAAATATTTTATTATTATTATTTGAATTGACATGTTCATGGTGATGTGACATGTAACTTTCCCGCCACTCAAAGTGTTCAACACGAAGACCAAACGATCCGTGTTGGTCTCAGTGCAGAGCACCTTTTTCCATCTGTCCCCTACGTGTCTTGCGGCAAACTGCAGACAGATCTTTTTGTGAATTTCTATGAAATATGGCTTTTGTCAGTATGCTGCTTCTGAGAATTTGGCATGTACAAAAAGAAAATGTTTGAAAAAGCAAGTCTCAGTTTCCTTCTTCTTCTTCACAATAATTAATGTGCTTGTGCTCATCTACCACATAAAATCCTAATAAAGTAGTGAAGCTCGTGGTTGTAATGTGACATAATGTGAAAAGGTTTTGTGTTTGTGAATATTTCACAAGGCTCAGTAAGTGTGCACTCAATGCAAAAACAATAGCATACTTAAAGGATCGTCTTAATTTTGTTATTTGGTTAATTCCTCTGTTTCATCCTCTTGATCCTCTCCACCGTCAGTCTGTGCTTGCTCAGTATTCAGATTGCACTGAACTGAAGATTCAGTGTTATCACAGATTTAAAAAAAAATCCAAATAATAAGTGGAGTGTATATTTTTGACATCATACTAATATGATGTGTCATGATTCCACCCTGGGTCAAAAGCATCAAAGCCTAAAACCAACAAGACATTAACGTGTATTTTAGATAACACTCTAGTTCTCACAGAGTCGGTGCAGTAGAGCTTGTTTGAGGAAGTTACATCAGTCGGATGCTGGGCTTGTTTCAACCTCTCTGCCGCTCAGATCGATCTGCCCTGCGGCTGCCGCAGCACGCTGTTGTCAGTCGCAAACCGTTCTGACGTAACGATGATGAGCGAAGCAGACGATCATTCGAATCATCGGCCGCAATCGTCCATTTGCATCGACAGAAACGTAAAGACTCGATACTTTCCAAATAGACACTACTGGCTTCATTCATAGGGTGCTGGTGATCTGTTGATAGTGCCAGCCCGTCGGGTTCATTGCATGTTTTAGCTCAGAGGAGCTTTCAGAGAAGTGAGACTCCATGCCAGTATCAGAACCTCAGACAGCTTTATTTTATGTTATGTTCAAGCCGCATTGGGCATTTTATGTGATTGACCGATCAGGGTAGTGCTTTAAGCAGAAGGAATCTGAAAGTTGTGCTTTACTTTTATATTTAGCGCTCTTTAACCCGATATCTCTAAGTAAAATCAGCCAGAACCAAACATAACCCATATAGTTTAAGTCGTATTTGACTGAAAGGTGTTTAAAGTCCACTTGGATCACTGCTCGTCAGCTACTGAACTTCTAACATGTGAAGCTCCTCTATATGGAGCTAAATAGGGGCCATAAAGTTTGCTAAACAAAAAAAGGTTTCTTTTTGGAACAGGAAAAAGAAATCCTTGAATCTGAACTTTTTTGTTCAAAACCACTTTATTTATTGTTTTTCTGTTAGAAAATTTTGTTTTAGCTTCAAAACAATTTTTTTAGCACACTTATGGCCCCAATTTATGTCCATAATTTTTATGGGTAACTTTGTTTTTAGTTTATAATTTTTCTCATTGATTTTGTTGCTGTTTTTTGCTGTACAGCACTCTAGTGCAACTCTTGTTTTTAAAATTGACACAGACATTAATGGGACTTATTCCTTCCATCAACATCAGTGTTTTCGATTCTCTCTCATATCAAGTTAGAAATTAACTCTTCCATCGGAGGCCAATTCGTGCCAAGTGTATCTAAAACCTGGAAGCACATGTCTGACGACAAAACAAATCGATAAACGTTAAATCAATGAACAGATGGGACGCCACAGCACACACACACATCTGCATCTTTATTATCCTTTGCAACATGTCATACAAATCTTCTCAAAATCTCAGTATTTGCATGAATGGCTCAACAGTATTTGAATGCCTATATATTAAAACAAAATGAATTGTATTAAAAATCTAAATAATTGTACCGCAATGTTGGGCTTAGCGAGGAGATTCAGTCATAAATCCATCACCGGTTAGAGAGAATATTGGCCAGAATCACTAGTGCTGCAGAAAAGAAAGCAACACAGCAAAGACACGTTGCTTTCTTTTCTATAAAACTCGCCGAGGAAGACCACCGTGGACAGCTACAGATCCCGCGTTTGTGCATTTCAAGCTGGAAAACGTTAGCGGCAGCATATGGATTCCAATTGAAACAAATCAAGCAGGGGCTCCCCGTCACCAGCCCATCTGCTTAAACGTGACCAACATACTCAGTCTTTTGATATAGCAGCATCGTGTTTGTCACAGTGCACCTCAGAAGGATTATGAAGAGTATAGGCGGTACATGGAGGTAAAAGAAACTGCCTAAATACAAGGACCAGATGCTACAATATGAAAAATATTACAATTGGTTAAAGAGGAACAATCCATTAAGAAAAAAAGGGGCGGAAAGAGAAGGAGGAGGCAGCGCTAGAGGGAAGTTTACATGAGTTTCTGGGTCTCTGGTTGGAGGCGGGATGGGGAAACAGCACAGCGTTACTATGACGACGTCGTACCTGAAGAAGAGTTCTTGCCCCCCCATCAGGATGGAGGAAGGGTGGTGTTCTACTTTGATTTCTCTTCGTCAGCTGAACCATTAATGACCTCAAATTCAGAATTTGGTACAGAAAACTATTCCACAAAGTTTGAAAGTAAGCTTTCAAAACAGGAATAACTGGAGTTCCCCGAAGTAAGTGAAGGTATACAACGTTCCCAGATGCACAGCAAGAAATAACCCAGTATTTTTTTTGTGTGTGTCCAAGAGAAACAAACAGAAAATCTGAACACACACATAGACACTCACACACTCACAAAAAGAGGCCCTTCAGTTCCCATAAATTAAAGAATTTCCTCCAGAGAGTCTCTCTTGAGGTCAGCAACGACCCCGCTGTGCAGCAAATTCACACAGTGTGACATTAAAGTAATCGCTTCGGCAGCCATTTTGCATATAGAGTTCATACAAAAAAATCTGGTAACAACAGCAAGCGAGCGAGTGAGCCGCCTCTCTCTCTTTCTCTTTTCAAGGTGAGCTGAGCTGCAGAGACGGGAGGAGGAGTGGTCAGGCTGATGTTTCTCCAGCTGAAAGAAGGCGAGACGTTAAAAAAAAAAAAATTAAAAAAAATCACCAAAACACGAGAGCGCCATATTGACCCTCGTTCGCCAACATCCAAACTGTCATGGCAGAGTTGGAGGGAGTCATTCTGTCCATCTAGACCTTCGTGTTTAAAAAAATAATAAATAAAATGCATGTAATATAACAAAAAAAGAAAAAGAAAGAAAAGAAGTATGGCTGTAGAAAAATATAAGAACTATAACAAAGTCGATCAGTCCGAAAATAAATCCACCAAGTAAAATTTGGGATTTTTTCACCCAGCTTCCACAGCAGCTGTGTACCAGTTTACACAAACTAAAGGCATTTTGGTTTTTTCAGACAACTGGAGCCAGACCTCACGTTAATCACAGCTCGAGAAAGAAAAGGGTTAACTGCAGTCGGAGTCGAATACTTGAGAAAAGCAGAGGATTCTGGTGTAGTACGGCTCTTTGATCGGTCGCATACACATATTTTGCTACCGTTTGGACCTTCAAGTCGTTTGTCAAGAAATATGTCAAAAACCTGCAGACTTTGCCCTCCGCCGCCGTCAACAAAACCAAAAGCTGCCGCTTTTAAGTTTGTCAGGACGAGCATCAATAACTGAGTTCACTTCCAGTGAAAGTTTGGACCAAATTACAACGCCTTGCAAGTATTCATACCCTACATTTGCTCACACATCCATAAACCTCAATTAGGTTTTTATTGGATGGATTAAGAAAAAAAAAAATCTGAAAAGTGCGTCCTATAACTGTGTTTAGCCCCCTCAACTCTGATGCCTCCAAATTAAAAAAAGCAGAGCAACACTGGTGTGTTTAATAAAAATCCCCCAACAAACATTAGAATCTCGAATTAAATGAATACTTTTGCAAGGCAATGTTCTGTATGCACTGCTGTTAAAAATATAAATATGATCTTATTGTAGAAAAATCCGCTCCAACAGATTTAAAGACATTACATCCAGTTAAACACAGTGTTTAAAGTTCTGCTATCTGAAGATCCGTTGGAAGTAACAGCACTTCAATTCATCATCTACTGTTGAATAACCTTTTTTTTATTTTTATTTTATTGAGTTATAATGAGCTAATTAAATTGAATGTAATCCTCCTGTAACAGATTATATTCTCTCTTTCACGGAGTCTGAACCACTCTGGAAAATAGTTCACAGTGAATCAAGAAACATTTTCAAACCAAACCAAAGACCTTGTTATCAAGATAATGCATAGTAATGGAGAAGGTCAGCGAGCCAAATGAGTCGAGCTCAGGAATAATAATAATAATAATAATAATAATAATATTAGGACTGATGATGGTTAATGGTGTGAAAGTAATTCGAAGATTTTTGGCTTCAAGGCTGCAAATAACTTAAAATGCATCGGCATCCACATCCACTGTCATGTAAAAAAGCCCAAAAATATTCAGCTTTTATTACAGTAGCAATTTCTGACAAAGAAAATATGTATGAAACATTGTGAATATATTTTAGTCCCATATTAAGAAATCATTGGTTTTAAAGCAGTTAGTACCTCTAAAAACACGTTTAGCATAAATGTGACTTGAAGCCTTTTGTAAGTAGTTCTTTCATTTTTAGGAGTTTTTTTTTATTTTTTTTTTAGATCACCTGGTTAGGAATCAGTAATGATTTCATCATCATCATCATCATCATCATCATCTGGATGCAAACAGGCTGTTTGGGACAGGTACTGGCAAAATGTTGGGATTGCTAAACCTTACTTGAGCTTTATCGGGCACAACAGATGTTTCAGTGTGAAACTATGCTACTGCAATAAAAACAAATAGATTTGAAGGTTTTTAAACAACACTGTGCTACTTCAAATGGGCTCCGTTCAGTGAATAACAAACTGCAGCGGGCAGACTATTATTATTATTATTGTTATTGTTATTATTATTATTATTATTATTATTATTTTGTTTTTTTTTTAAATGCAGAAACAATTTTATGACCGAAACAGCTTTGCAGGACCTTAAGTGTCACCCATGTGCTCTCTTGATTTCTAGAAAAAAACTGCAGCTCTGTTTCATGCTACATATTAAACTACTTTTTGTTAAGCAGGAAACACAGAAATACAACTTAACATAGAAAGAAAAACAAAATCAGTTTTCACTCTTTGAGAAGATTTAAAAGCACACTGCAACAGCAGGAACCCACCATCTGCTGAGCTGTTTGCTAGGAAATGCTCATGTAGTGGAATAAATGCTTTTATACAATTGTAAAACCTGCATTTCTAATTGTTCGCATTGACATTGCATGTTAATGCACCATTTAAACGAGTCTGCAAAATTTAACCACCGAAATGGCAAAAAACAAACAAACAAACAAACAAAAAAACTTTACTTTCTAGGTCCACACCTCACTGTTCCACAGTTCAAACTGAAAGAAACAATGAAACTGATTAAATGAAAGCAAATGGTTTAAAAACAGTAACTGAGGTCCTATCTCATCTCTGATAACAAATGAATGGGCAGTAAAGTGCATCGCGCTGCTACATGTGGTGGAAAGTAGTAAAGAGCTGTTGTAGATGAATGATTAACAAAGAACCCTTTCCATGGTGCATTCAGGTTCTGCATGCATTTATGATTTCGGGCAAGAAAGTCGCTCCTCCTGCATGAACGTTGACTGTAAACAGGAACAAAAAGGAAGAGGTATTAGATTTTAAAAAAAGATATCTGAATTATGTCGGAGCTGTACAAAATATTGGCACGTTATCTTATGAACAGTACGCTGGATGGGGATCAAATTGTCTAACAATGAAACAAATGAACCACCCAGTCCTCTGTCTCATGTTTCACAGTATTGAAAGTGCACTATTTGCCAAACCCGCCAAGATTCTCTCTCGACCTGTCGCTCTGAAAAATGTGCTGCACTCTTTTTCTTTTTAACGCCCCTTTAATGCTACACAGTCCTGACCGTCGATCCCCTTCCCCCTTCAAACCTGCGTCTCCACACCATTTAGTTTAGGCATCAAGATCCGAGGAGTCACCCCGGAGTTGAGGTCCCTCTCAAACTCCAAGAGCTGACCCATGAAATTCAGGTTGGGCGACACCACGGGCCGACGGCTCCGCACGTACTTGTAGGCGTCCGTCATGGTCATGAGGGTGTGCTTCATAAGGTAGGCGATGACGATGGTTGCAGAACGGGACACACCTGCCTGGCAGTGAACCAACACGCCCTGTCCACTCTGATATGCCTCCTCTGGGGATGAAAACAACAAATTGGTCAATGTTTGCTTTAGTATGTGAAACGTGACGTTTTTCACTGTAATTTTGACATTAAAGTAGAAATATACCAAGAATACAGAGCATCTCTTTGCTTAAAAGTGGTGCATTTTGGAGTATGAAACCACAAACGCACACAGTTCTTTGTCTGGGCACCTCCAGGATTTGTAAAGATAGATCAGCTGGACCTTACAGCAGCCTTTGCTTTGTACTCGTCTCACCTGCATGACCGTGTTGGTATCCAATGGACAGTCTTGAAGTGGTTTACCGCTTACCTGATTTAGAAAATCTTTTCCGTCAAGCTCATTTGTTCCCCCTCTTTATCTTCTTCTCTTTTGTGTGGGGTGCCACAAGGTTCTATGTTAGAACCTCTGCTTTTTTTCCCTTACACATGTTGACACTTGGATCAATCATAACGCAGCACAATGTTAAATTTCCTTGTTATGCAGATGATTTGCAGATTTATTTACCATTAAGACCAGAATTAAATAATCCACAACATTCCCAAGCAAAAAACAAAACTGATTTTATTTGGCGACAAAACTGCCACTGACTGCTAAATTAATTTACTGGTTTCCTTTATCTACCTTGATTTTAAGTTGCTTTTCATTAAGCACTTTGATCATGATAATGACATCACATTTCATTATAGCCAGATATTGTTCTGGGGACTGTGTTAATGTTCATCAGAGAGACAACCAATCTCTGTGTTTTTCTCTAGCGATGACTTGAAGGTAAAAGTCTTAACAGTTTGTGTCCAGCATGTGTGGGATCACCAGAAAGGTTCCCTGCTAATTTTTGAAAACAGGACTATAATGGAAATGTAGAAACCATTATTATAGAAAAAGGGAAAGCTCTAAAAACAGAAATGGTAATTTCTTTAACCCTAACCAACTACAATGAGAGTCAAACATTTCCTAGTTCCTATTTTAGTTTTACTTAACTTTACACTGGAAACTGATAGCAAACCTTCACCTAAATGCTAGCAGACCTGCAAATGAGCTAATTCCCCAATCCAAACACAACGCTTACACCACATAGACACAGACACGCACAACAAAACATTCAGATTATAAAAGCTGAATTCTCACCAATAAACTCAAAAACCTCCTCAAAGTACTGGCGAAGGTTTTGCTTGCTGTTGTCAGTGGCTGGGAGCCTTTTGTAGCGCAGCCCCGCGTTGGTGTGGTAGAGGGGCAGGTGTGTGGTCACATTTACCACGTAGCCAATGTTGAGGCGCAGCAGCAGGTCCAGGTCCTGGGCGTCTCTCTCGTTCCCCAGGAACAGGAAGGGCAGGATCGGGCTAATGACGGCATTCTCCGCATCAGGAGTCATCACAGTCTCATCGGACAGGGAGGCAGGCAGTGATGAGGAGAGTGGCAAAGACAGCCTCACTGGGGAACAACAAGGAAAGTGTGGATGCGCATTGGCATTTCGAGAGTGGCTAATAGACTCAACTTCAAACAAAAGGATATCGACTTCTGGTCGCTGCTAAAAAAACAACGCCATGCTGGACATTCATTGTTGGGTGTAATTTCGTGCTAGCAACACGAACATTATGTAGCTACTTTGAAATTTTATTGAATGCTCTCAAATGTATAGTTTCAAGTATTGTAAATATTACAAAAATATTGTAATATTTATATTACAATATTAATATAATAATATATTACAATAAGCTAATGTAGGGTTAGCTTATTGGTGTTTAGACTACCAGATTTTTGTACTTTCAGCATTAATAAAGAGACATAACCTGCTCTACTCGGGTGGACTGTAAGTTAGTCTTACTTCGGTTGTTCTCCTCATCTTGCTCTCTGTTAAGGGAGTTCAGGGCCAGGTGAAGGGACTGAGCCGACGGCAGAGAGTGTCCTCCCTCCCTTTCTCTCTGCCAGGGTTTGGGTTTGATCAGTGTGCTGGGGGCCGAAGGGGGAGGGGAAAAGGACACGGGTGATGGTGGAGACACGGAGCGGGGAGAGGGCGATCGCGGATACACTTGGCCATGCTCAGGACTGTCGCTCATTCCAACATCTTCTGCTTTATTCAAGAGCCTCTTCAACGAGTTACGGCCATCATCGTAGCTAGATCCCAACCTGCTGCCTACAAAACCAAGGGCAGCCATTTTGCCTTGCTGAAGCCGTCGTCGGCCAGCATGGTCTGTGAAATTAGTCTGACCGTATTCCTGAAGGTTCTGACAGTCCAAGAGGGCAAGGCCGGGTCCGTTACTGCCATTCTGGGTCTGGCTAGAACAGCTTTTCCCAACACTCCTCCCATTGTAGTTATTCTTTTGGGCTTTGGAATGGGTCATTTTCTTGGCCAGTTCCTCAGGCCAGATGGTGCGCACGCTGTAGTCATCATCGTCAGCTTGCAGCATAGCCATTGGGTGAGTCGGTCCTAAGCCTCTTCCAGGAGGCTTTCCCCGGCGAGGGTTGAACGTCACCACTATCGGGTCGCTGCTGCAGTAGCTGCAGGAAGAACTGCCAGTCTGAGATGCCTTGTTGTTGCAACCAGACACACAGCTTTGGATTGCCCGCAAAGGGGTTGAAGACGACAGAGAAGTACAGGGAAGGCATCCTCCTACTAGCTTCTTCCGAAGAATAGCAGGACTCTCAAAGTTTCCGGCCTCTCCGCCGCAGGAGGCACAAGGTAGAGGTTTGAACAGAGCTGCTCGACAATCAGAAGCAGTACTGTTAGATGAGGAAGTGTTTGATGTGGAAGCGGTGGAGAGGCAGCCACCCAGATTCTTCAGGCCCATGTCTTTACTTCCTCTCTTCACTGCGCCGACATTGTGGCCACAGGAAAATGAGGTAGAAGTGCTTCCTCCACCTCCTTGGTAACTGGAAGAGTCTCCTTTACATCCCGAGCATCTTACCAACCTCCAGCAGCCACAGTTGAATGGGTGCGCACAGTCAATGGTACAAGTGTGGTCTGGACTAGGGAACCCTCCGACACGGGAGGAGCAGGGGGACAACGGAAGACCATGAAGAATGTGAGGGCGGTGATCCCTTGTGCGAGGAGGGTGAGGTTGGTTAAGCTGCTGAAAGGAGACTGGGACATGAGTGGTTTGGGACGGGGGAGACGAAGGATAGGTGGAGTTTAGGATGGCAGCATGGGGAACAGGAACAGAGTGGTGGTGGTAGGGCAGACTGTGGCTATTATGGCTTTGATGAACAGTTCCCAGCTTGGAACTTTTCCTGTGACCCAAAGAGGGAAATTCCTGGTCACCTCTGTAATGAAAACTGGAGTTTTCTTTCTCTTTTTCACCCCTGAATGTATGCTGATTTGCCTGAGCAGGGACAAACTGGAGGATCCCTCCAGGGGACGACGACAGCTGACGGACCTGTTGTGGCTTATGCTCGAATCCACAGGGCCTCCCAAAGCTTCCGGTTTTTTTCTCGCATTGTCCTTGATCAAACTGGGAAGAGACGCATTTCCCTCTGCCGGCTTTTACACTTCCAGCGCGCCCTAATGAGTTACTTAATCCTCCCCGTCTCCCTTTGTCCACTGATACCTTGATATCAATAGTATGTGTGTGGGAGGGAAGCCGTGGGGCAAGCGTTACTGTGCCATTGCTATGGCAGTGGCTCGGGATGTGGAGGACATCTGCTGGGATGGCAGGCTGGTTGCCCTTGAATCTCTGCACACGGGATGACCTGCGCTTGCATTCCACACTCACAGATTTACACGCAGGTGAGTAAAAATGGGAATGAGAGGCGTGGAGATGCGAAGGCTGGGAAGCCCGTCCATTGGTAGAGGCTGATATCTGAGAGGAATGCTGTGGGATGGTTTGTGGGGAAGCCTCACACACGTTTTTGGGGCGCTGAATAACCACTATGCGCTCGTCAAGAGGGAGGGGAGGCATCTGGGTTTATGCAAAGCTGACCAAAGAAAGAAGAAAGACAGAATCAAATCAGTCAGGGGAATATTATTGCAAAAGCACTTTACATTTCACTAGTTGTAGCAAAACCCCCAAAACTGCTGTTATATCTAAAAATGTGGAGTTATTTATTAAAAGGAATAATATATTTGACTTCGAAATCTAACGTACAAGAGTGATACCCTTAAAATCTTCTAAAATTTTAAAATGCTACAATCACAAACATTTTATTTTAGATGGAAAAGACCAACACAAACTGTTCAGTTTTGAAGTGGAGGAAAAGTAATATTGCAAATGTAGAAACCGAGGTTTTTTGCCTCCATTCGACTTTTCATCGCTTGTGAACAGAATGAAGTCTTGCAACACATTCTTGGTTGATTTAGGTCTAGACTTTGACTAGGAATAAGGAATTAATATGATTTGATCTAAACCATTAGCTGAAGTCATATTATTGATTAAATGACACAAGCTGAACTTTTGGAGTATCAAAATAGAAGATGGAAAATAAAAATCATGACCACACTGTTCAGATTTTTAATGAAGACGTAAAAAAAAAAAGGGTAATGTTTAATTTTTGTTCCACTTCATAATTATGCACCACAATGTGTTGGCCTGTAACATCAAGTACAATACATATTGTTTATGGTTGTAATGTGACAAAATGTGAAAAACCTTAAGGACATTGATACTTTTGCAAGGCACTGTTAACTCTTAAAAGTGGTGACACATATTCACAGCAAATTCATATGTTTTGTATTTGAAAGAGACTAGCAGTTTGTTTTTTTGCATAACTATTAAAATAAACAACCTCTGATGTTAAATGTTAGTTTCGACCTTGCAGAAATTCACATTTGCATCAACAAAAGGAGAAACCTCCCAACAAAAACCAGGTTCATTTCAAGTGCATGTTTGATGGATATTACAGTTTATGTATCCATTCAAACATGCAGCTCCCAGTCTGGTCCTGCTTATGCCATGGACAATAATGCTTGTCTGTAATTACAGTTTAAATTGTTCCCCTTGTCATATCTGAAGTTGCTAACCTGGTTGCTGTTGGCAATGCATAATCCCAGCTAATCCTGATGGCACTGAGGGTTCTTAACAGCTAAATCCCAAAAGCTGTGATAAATGAGCTGCAACAACCTTCATCCCCTCTGAGGGGCCCAATTCTTAACAAGATGCATTCATTTGAAATAATAAGCCAAATCATGGAAAAAATAGCTAAAGCACTACAACGCAGTGGCTTTCAAAAATGTAAAAAAACAAACAAAAAAACAAAACAGGTTTTGCTAGATCCAACTCAACCAAAGAGCGGCTTCACAGGGGAATGGTTCAGTGAAATCTGACTAAATATGTGGGGGTCGCCTGAAGAAAGCTGTGAGTCAGGGTGTTGTGATGTCCTCACAATCTGATTCTAATCCTAATCTGATTTGGAGAAGCTTTGCGAGGCAGAGTTGGCAAATATTGCGCAGTCCAGATATGGGGTGATTGGAAAAACTCATTTTGACTAAAATTAAATCAAAATGTGCATCAACAAAGCTTTTGTTTAAGGTTGTGCACACTTCTTATTTTATTATGCCATTTTATTTTATAATTCAAGAAAATGTCACAGTACTTCAGTTAATTTGTAAAGAAAAAAAATTTTCTTTTATGTATCATTTATTACAGTTTTCTTTTTTGATGCCACAAAATCCTGGCGATGCAAACAATATTGAGAACCACTGCATCGGTGAAAACTTACATGTTAAATCTGAAGAATATGTCAAAATGCCTGTTTTGAGATGTTTAACCAAAAATTTTGCTATGGATGAAATAATTACACAATACGGATAAGCTATAGCTTGTCAGCGTGTGTACCTTGAAGCAAATAAAAAAAGAAAAATCAATTTGCATTTGTTGTTTCTGGTCTGCATTGCGAAAGGAAAACAAGAAAGTGACTCATGTCTTATAGCTTAGAGCATTTCTTTTCTTCAGAGGCTGCTTGAGAGCTGCAGAGTCTTGTGATCATCTGAAATGAAAAACTTCCAGCCTCTATTTATGGTATTGGTTCATCCTGCCCTTGGTGCAAACAGAACAAACCAGCTAATTTCTTTGGGCCTGCCAGAAACAAGCATTTGTCCATGCCACGGTATAAACAGGGAACCCACATACACAACAACACAATGCAGCTAAGGAGTAATTTTTCATTTCATTTTATTGCAAGAAAAGATTATCTGAGTGTTTTTCACATGCAAGCAGTTGCGCAAAATAAACATGATAGCAGCTTAAATTGCTTCTGTGATTAATGCTACCTATAGAGTTGCTATACTTGTTACATTAGTTTGATATTAACATTTTTTGCAGTGCAGTCATAAGGCTGCTGTGAGACATTAGGATGAAATATTACTGCCATTAAAATGAAAATCCACCCTCTTGATACATACACGGGTAATTATAATCAGCCTCCATCTTTGCTTGATGAAGTGCCTCAATTTCCTCCAGCAAGACGGCTCTGTGGGTGGCCGCACTGGTCAGCGAGGATGATGTTAGCATGCTAAACTTAGCATCAAGTTCAAGTCTGTGTTGGCTGTAAAGGATCAGAGGTTTTCTCAATGAACACGAACTCAACTGTTACATTTAAGGATTCCTCCATTGTGTTAGAGCGTTCGGTCTTTATTGCTTGATGCAAGTAGAGTAATGGAGATACAAGCACATTCTGCTCCACCTGTAGTTCCAGCTTTGCTAGTGAGCCACATGTGTAATGCTAATCTTTCCCCCCGTGAATAGTGCATGCTAATGGACCTCGAACTTTTCACTGAAACTACTTGTATGGTTAGTTTGACACTTAGAAATGGGTGGAACACATTTAGTAGCATGTTGACTGTCTAAAGTTGTCTGATTTGGGCTCTATCCACATGGGAACATTTCTTTCTTAAAACTGGTTGCCAGTTTTAAAGACGCTCATGTCTGCATGGAGCCTTTTCCAGAAATGTTTTCATCCACACAGAAACCCTAAAAACCGCCCAAAACGCAGTTTTTAAGTGGTGCTAAACATGGAAAATTGGATGTGCGCATAAAGCCTCCACATGAGGTTAGTGGTCAACATAACAAGAATTTGTTTAGTTCAGAGGTTCCCAAACTGTGGGGCGTGCCCCCTAGGGGGGGCGCCATGCCATTGCAGAGGGTGGCGCGGGAAGCCGTCTGGATGAAAAAAAAAACAAGAAAAAAAAACATGAATGCTGTATGCGCTGGGTTTTAACCTTAGAATGGCCAACTCTCTGTTATTCCTATGTCAATTTGATACAGTAGAGGCTTCCACACTTCCCATATTTGTGTCCTCTGTCACTTTTATCAGCAGTTAAAACTGTTTAATCCGTTGTTAACGTGTTGTAACCTGTTTTTCCGAGCCGCCTTTAAACGCAACATGAGCGCTACGACGCTCGCGCTGGGTTTCCACCTGTGAAGGAGACCTGCTGCTGCTGTGCAGAGCTACAGTTGTGTTAGAATCACGGCAGCAAACCAGCAAAACGCAAAGAACTTTTCACAGTTTTTCCCTCCAAACTAACCGACTGAGTTGACTAGCTAATATCAATACAGGACCTTGCTTAACAAGTAGCCTGTAGGCTACTGGTGTTGTTGTCTATATCCAGCTATGTACATTCATTTTGCCCCCAAAAAAGTCTCCCCCCCCACCCCCCACAGACATCGTTCAACCAGACAGCTATTTGTAATCCATAGGGTGGGGGGGAGGAGGGGGCAGGAAATGTTTGGAAACCACTGGTTTAGTTGATTGGCCACTCTCAGTCAACTAGGATGGACATAAGCAAACTTTACCCAACCTACAGCCCCTCCCTCCCATAGGGTGGATTTTCATTTCAACACAACCATAGTTTAAAAAAAATAAAAGACTCTTTTTGGGAATGGAAGACCATTGGGAAGACCTGGAAGTGCACGACCCCGGCTGACAGCAACAAAAGTGGGCAGAGATAAATCTACAGAGGGGCAGATCACACAGATGCACCATAAACCACAGACTACAGGGAGAGGAAGGAACATGTCAGAACAACTGTGGGGACGGGAGTTCAACCCCAACACAACACAGTTACCAACCCATCGGGAAAGCAAAGCGCGCTCCGGTGTCTCCATGTTTAAGTCCTCGCGCAGTCTGGTGACGGTATCCTCATCTCTTTTCCACCCCTCTCTTTCAGCCTTGCCTGCAGTGGAGGGGGGTTAGGGTTACATTGACCCAGTTTTATCATGGTGGAAGTCACTATCACTCTGATCACTTTCCCCTCACAAGCAGAGTGTGCGACAGAAAGAGCGGGCTGGCCACTGGCATTTTCACTCAACTACAGTTGCAGCTTGGGCCAAACAGAAGTTAAAAATACTCGGTGGTAGTGTCGCTGGCTGACAATGTTTTACTGGGAAAAACACGGGAGAATGAGCAAAAGCATGAGCAAAAGCCAGAGCCAGGGGCAGCAGCACAAGCGCTGGCGATTACAGAGATCTGATTTGCCATTTCGTCTGACAGCGTGATTAGGTCAAGCATTCTGCCTGATTTGCTTAATGGGTCTAATCTCGAATCGGACGCTCTAAAATAAGACACATAGCGTAAAAAGTCAGACTTTTCAATCAGTTTTAAATTCTTTGAGTGCTAAAAATTTACAGCAGAAAAAAATATTTTGTTGAATATATGGATTATTGAGGAATCTCAATGTACAGATTCACTCATATTAACAGATAAAGATCAGTGTTGGAAGGTGTTATTGCAGCAAGACACACATTTATATTAATGCCTTTTTTAACCATCTATCAAGGATGTCAACACTTCTGGAGGACATTGGCAGAACTTTGGCTGCATATCAGGATCATCTCAACCTGATTTGATATCAGAAATCAGTCCAATCAATCAAAAAAAGAGAACCCGATTCTATTGAAACACATCTACAATCTCTGATATAATTAGGTTGATAGAAGCTCCTTCCCGTTATATTGGGTCAGTTCTTATTGTTGACTATTCTCTTTTTTGAGTAACATCACTTGATCGAGTCTTTTCTAACATTCCACTCTAACAAGTAAGTAATAAAAGTATGTATAATTTTTGATGATATCGTATCGGGTGGTTATCGGAATTGCCTGATACGCAACACTGCAATATGGCAGTGAAAATACAATACAGGTATTATTCCAGATCGTCCTGAATGTGTTAACGTCTGAATTCAGAGGAATTATTAAAACTTACTGATTTGGTGAGTTTACAAACAGCGTACATCTTATTTAAAGCACAAAATCAACAGTTGCCAGAAAAAAAAAAAAAAAAAAAAATTGTTCTCAAAAGAAGAAGGATTTTATCCTTTCTGAGGGGAAGAAAAATTTAAAGTTTGTAAGATCAGAACCACAAGGAGTTTTTATGTTCTAGTCTGTGGTGTAAAACTATGGAACTAAAATAATGTCCAAACATTAACCAATTCAAATCAGGAAATGGTTTACACTAAATATGAGAAACTGTCTTGACGTATTATCATGTTGTTGTTGTTGTTGCAAAGCACTGTTATCCTCAACATTATGATTACTTTGTTGTTATTAGAGTTTTTATTTGTAAATTATTGAATGCATTGCATTAAGCAAGAACCTGAGAGTAGAATGAAGGTATTTTCATACAATACTTACAATTAGGATGAGATTTTGTGATGTTGCTGGAGAAGGGTTGGGTTTTAATAGGTTTACACTTCTACCCACTTCTTTGAATGTTTATTGTTTGCATTGCTGTCATTTTAATTGCAACTTGACGTTTTCAATAAAACACACACACACACACACAAAAAGAGAAATGCATCATTTAGCGTTACAGACATTCTTCTACCGGCGGCCGTGTCTTTGGGGTTTTCACTTCCAAACTGATGCAAAAATCTTCCAATCTGAGCTAGAACAACATCTGATATCCTGTCACGTCTCTGCCGTGTTTTCTCTCGTCCTGAAGGCGAAATGCTTCTGGACCAAAATGATCTAAAACGGTCTCTTTAGGAGGTTAATCAAAACTGTGTTTAATTAGCCTTGTTCATGTGAAAGCACTTCTGTTGGTTGATCCCAATTAGCCACTGAAGCTGATAAGTTACCAAGTCCTGTTGCTCTGTGCGCTTACATCCCTCCTGAAGCTGCTTCACTTAAAACCTGCAGCCAAACAGTACAAAGAGTTTAGGGGCCTGTCTGAGAAAAGAAAAAAAAAATACTGTTTCGCTCGTGATCAAAGAACTGACTTGTTCTTTTCTCTTGGCAGTTTTTTCAGTGTGGTCCACTTGTTAGCTGTTTAAACTGCCAAACAGCAGATTGCCTCGGAGGTGACAGCCAAGTAAGAGAAAAAGAGAGAGGAATAACGGGAAGCACACAACGCCGAGCAGAGTGTTACTGCACAGTGCAGGAGCGCAGGCACAATCTGGCTCTGTGTTGACTGCGAGAACGCTGAAAAAGAAACTCTTCCATCAATTTAATGGCTCAAATCGAAGCGTTCCTGACTCAGGGCCATCAGACAGTGTGTAATGGCAAACCTCTGTAGTAAGTAGTGGCAGGAAAATAGCTGTAACATGCGGTGAAACGGCATTATATGTCTTCCAAAGATATCACAGGAAGCATAAAGCTATACTTGCGAATCACAACAAAGGCCACGATCAGATCTTCTCAAAAGAAAAACACCTAAATGTCACAGGACGATATTTACGGCAAAACCACTGCAGAACGCGTCCACTCAGGTATGCAAAAGCTTAAGGAGGCTACGCTATGAAATCCCTTCAGCTCCATCTGAAGTGGAGCACATGAAAGAGGAGTAATTTGGAATTCAAACTCACAAAGATAAAAAGACACGTGTTAAAAAGAGAGATGGGAAGCAGGGCTACAAAGCAAGAGCTCTAAACGTCTGCAGGGGGAGTTCATGATGGCCTCCGTCGGCTCACAACACACCAGCAGAGGGAAGATAACAGACAGCCAACCGCCAGGAGGAGGACGGAGCACATGTCAATGTTTTGTCAAGAGATTTCTCTCCCATAAACACCCAACACTGCTGTGCATGTAAATTCGGTATTTAGACGGATAAAGCTTTGCAAAAGTATTGATTTTACTTTATTGAGGCCATCAACACAAAGTATTGCAAAATCGTGAAGTGAAAGTGGTTTCTATTTTTCCTACCCTTGGTTACCATCAGGTTAATCAATAAGTACATATGTGTAACTTAGTCTCAGCATAAATCCAGCTTTTCTGTGAAGGACTCTAGGACATTAAGATAATTTTATTTATATAGCACATTTTCAGCAACAAGGCAATTCAAAGTGCTTTTACATTTGACCTTAGTGAACAAACAGACAGCTCGGGGAGAAAGTTGGGAAAAAGTATAAAACCAGGTTAGATTATGAAACTTTAATCATCTCACTGAGACGACTGGCCAAGGACAGAGAGCATTAATCAGAGAAGCAGCTCCTTAAGCCAGTTTGGAACAAAGGCAAGAAGAAAGAAAAAGTCATTAAAAGTCTTGTTTGCAGTTTGTTATGGAAAGCAGCGGCCAAGCTGATAAAAAGCACGGCAGCTGCTGCAAACAAACTAGTGGAAAAACAAATCCTTCCACTTCAAAATTATATATCACATTTTGTTGATCTATTACCTGATTTTATTATTTTTTTATACATTTTGTGATTGTTACATGAGAGGGCGAACACTAATGCAAGGTATTGTAGCACTTTACTTAAATCAGATGATAAACATATTTCTTCATCATCTGATAAAGACAGCGCCTGGTATTTGCAAAGTGAGATCACAGAGGCCTCTCCTTCTCCTGCAGGCTCCACAGTTTTCATCACCTGGCCTGTTTGGGATGCGCGGTTCTGCTCCAAATGGAGAGGCCGCGTATTTGGTACGTTCAAGATGGTTCTTTGAATGCACAAGATTGATGAAGAGCTCTCCGTTCCCACTCTCCACCCCACTTTTATGCAGCTACTTCATCACAAAACACATGACGGAGCCAAACGCCCACACAGTGGAGAGGATGACATCGGAGCAACAAGGTGAAAATGATCCGCATCGGACTTCCAAATTCAACACAGACTTTTTTAAGACCGTTATGAACGACATTATATATGGATGTATGTGTGTGTGTGTAAGAATGAAAAACTATGGAGGAAGAAATGGTACTCCTTGTGAGATTAACCATGAGAGATTTTCAGATTCTTACTCAAGATTATGAGATTAATTGCCATTCCTTTTAATCAACAGGAGACCAGTGGTGAAGACGAATGTTGTCCAACCTAATGCTGATAAATTTGTTCTTACCTGCGATGGACTTTGTAAAGTTAGCTAGCTAGCTAGCAAGGGTATATTAGCCATAGACATTAGCAGCCAGTGGTAGCCTCGACTGTATCGAAAACGCAACGACGGCGTCTGCGCACTATTCAAACATTTTCCAGACAGAAAAGTACCACGAGAAAGGCAAAAGAAAAACTAAATTTGAGACTAATGTGTTTAATGCCAACTTGCTTTTTGAAAAATAATTTAAGACATATTGAGGCCTAAATTTTAGATTTGTTAATTTAAAAGCTCTTAAGGACGGGCAGACACTGTCGCAGCAGGTGGAGGGTTCTCCTCTGTTTACGGCGCTCTGCTTGTTTTCGTGTAGCTGTCGAGGTGTGGACTCGGTTTACAGCAGACCTGCTGCTGTGACAGGAAATATTGCATCCAAAAATGTAAACCGACTGCTGTCCACATCATTGGCAACCTGATAGTTGCTGACTGAGGCTGCAAATCTCAAAATAAGGACATCACATAGTGGCTCTGTTTTCATTTGATTCCTAACCTAAAACTCAGAACAACAGTCCGGCTGTCGATTGGAAAGGAATATGTAAACTGTCAGTTCAAAAGAATGGTAATAGTGCCAAATTATCTATACATGTACAAACATTTTATACCATCTGTTTTAATAAAACAAAAATGGAAAACGGTTCAAACTGAGGTACAGAACGGACAAAGATATTTTCTCTAGTTGAAATCCTTTGCCGTTACAATTTCCTGCGAAAAGATTCAAACTTCTGGGTCATAGCAGAACCAGCTGATGCTCCATTAACTCTGGCCTGTAGCAGCTATTGGCTGTCCCCAGTGAGCAGCAGTATTTAAAGCTTTGAACAAAATGAATAATACATCCAGTGAGTTTATTATTTATTGCGTTCATGTAACATTAGTGACACAACGGTACATCTCCTACGCTCCAGTCCTGTATTATTTACAAGCATCGCTGCTATTATCCTTCAGTTTCCTTTCTTTCATTCTCATGAAAGAAAACTCAGACTGGAAAACTCTCTTCATCTCATCATGCGCCTCTTTCCCAGACTATCGGCGCCAATCTTCTCCTCCAAACACCAGGCATCTTCAATATCTCTGGCGTCCTCTCTATACCAGATTCAACACAACTCCACCCCTTCTCCACCTTCAGCATCCTCTCCACCACCAGTGGACGGTCACCAGCGCCACGTCTTCTACTAGGCTCCGAGCGCCAAAGATTATCATTTGTCAAACTTTCTAATAAGAAACTTTCTTTCTGTGTGAGTCTTTTCTGGACAAAGCCACAAATCGATATACTGCTGCCAAAGAAGCTTGTGCATTTCTTTTCTTTTATTTTCTGATAGAAAGTACATCAGAAGCCATCCTTCAGTGTTTAGCTCTGCCCCTTTCCTGAAAATGCCATTGACAAAACATGTTGTATATTCCCAAATTTGGACTCTAATAGAAAAAAAAAAACACCTGATCTGTTCTTACATGTTGAGCTAAGTCTCTTTTATGGATAAAAAACGTCTCTTACTCTTTGCTTTTTTTCTCCCCCATAGAAAGTTGTCATGACTTTGTCTTTTCCGCTACCTGGAGGAAGCTCCCCATAAAAGTTGCTGCCGCCACATGCCTGCTCAGAAGGAGGAACTGCTGCAGTTTTCCTCAGACAACCTTTTTTAAGCAACTAGGATAATACGATTAACCGAGTTTAGAATCCGACACACTAGATTCAGATTCTAGTGGATCTGAATGCGACTGAGCGGACTGCATTAGCATGAACTGAACTGAATAGGATTCTGGATTTGGACCTGCTTATTTTGAGATTCGCTGTGAGCTGGCTCTACATAAATAAGCCGAACAGAACTGAGTCGCCCTCCTAATCCTTACATGAGAAAAAGGACATCAAACCGTTTCAGCCGCTCGGTTAACTACAGGGAGCTAATCAAGGAAATACATGCAAGCTGCTCCATTTGTTTTGATGCAGCAGTAACATTTGCAGGAGTGTGCAGAGACGTCGGGTCCATTGGACAGATTAAATGCTGAGACGTGCAGCACAGTTTGCTCAATTAGTCCACATAACAGGACCAAAGAAGACATCCGCAACGAGAAAATGTTTGCTTCAAGAACAAGAGAAATAGCGCTAGATGTTCACATCTGGTCAAGGAGGTAGGAGCAAATAGATTCAATCGTGTTCAAGCTAAACGGAAGAAAGAAAAAAAAATGCACTTGGGTAAACATCAGAGGCGATCATTAAATATACAAATAAGTCTGGAGCCAGGCCTATTTGTTAAAAACAAAGAGGAAACAGTCAGCAGGGGATCAGAGGGAGCCTTGATGCTGATGTCACATCCCTCCGGCGGCCCAGTGGGGCGTAGCTCTGAGGACTCGGAATGAAAACGACAACATTAGCCGGGTCTGTCGTTATCAGTAATGAAGGAGTAAATAGCTGGTTGTTTATAGAGTGTAGCTCAGGGACGTGACTAAAACTGAAAAAACAACAACAAACAAACGGATAAGGAGTTAGATCAACACAAAAATCAAATCAAATGACTGATGAATTGTTCAACCAAGTGCAGTGAATGAAAAAAAGAAAAACTACAAGATGACTCAAACTCTATTCAGGCTTACGTTACAAATCTAATGATGTCACAGGAAATAAACAAAGCGACTCGCCCTGACTCAGTCGCCCAAATTGAAGCGGCGCGTTAACGCTGGCGTTATAATACACCCCGATAACGATCGGTGCCGTTTGATTTAGATCCGTTTGGATGAACTGGCAAAGGGGGGGGGGGGGTGGTGTAAAAAAATTACTTTAACAAGAGTCTGGTTGAGAAGAAATAAGAAACGTATTAAAACCTTGCAAGGTGAAGGAGTCCGTCAAGTCTGCTCTGACCTTTTACAGGTTCTAGTCAGAGAGGAGAGACTCGATTGGACAACAGGTGTGAATCCCTGATTGTTATGTACCAACAGTTCTGTGGAGCCCAACACAGATGGTCTGGACATTTGGCTGTTAAGGAAAGGAGGTTGTTCTCTGATGCTAAAGAGGGCAGATAACTTCTACGTTGGTGGAGTAACACCTAGATAGTCTCCAGGATGAAGAAACTCTTGCTGTTATACGGCACTGTAGAGGTTTATAGGAGAGCATCTTGACCAATCTCATGACGAGATTATGCAGACACAATCTGAAGCACAAGAAGGGTGAGGGGCACATGATAATGTTTTCCATTACAGGGGGGAAAGCAGATGCAACTGATGCAGTTAAAAGGCCCTTTCCAGATATGCGCTAAATTCGCTCGTCCGTCTCGTCAGACCTCACATCACGTCAGGCGAGAAGGGGGCAAGTCAAAATAATTACATCCCTTAACGTCCGCAGTCAGCAGACAGAGTGATTGAAGCTGCAGAGCGGAGAGGAAAACCAGCGAACGGCGTGATGGAAAACATGCAGCAGTTTCTTCTTCTTCTCTTCTCAGCCTGACGGATTTACCATGCGGACAAACCTGAGTGGACAAATCTCAGGAAAAATAGCATCAGAATCCCCGTCTGAGATTAAAAAATAAAAAAGGGTTTTTACTTTCATTATTTGAAAGAAAGTTTACGATTACGTTTATAGGGAATATGTTAAACTAAGCCAGCTATAGGCCACTGAACTGCTCAAGAAAAATGCATTAAAACACGCAATCGGGAGTGTGATCTTTCAGAAAGTCAGAACAAAAAGCCTCCAAAAATAGAAGTCTGTGAAGAGAGTTCGCCTGAAAAGAAGATTTTGTCGTTGGCTGAGATTTGAGCCCTCTGACAGGTGAAGATAAAACCAACCGTAATCTGCTTTGAATATATTTTAAATAATCTTCTCAAAATACAGGCGGACTTAGCAAGAACTGAAACCTTAATGGACCTCAGATGGAAAATGTTCTGGCTTGGATAGAGCCTCACAGAAGCATTAACCCCTCTTGCACTTTATGTTAAAGGTGAGAGAACGCCATCATGTTTTATGTGACAGGGTGAGTCAAGGTAGAAGTACCAAAAAGGAGGCAAACAAAAAGCATGTTCCATGTTTAAATTGACTCACATACTCCTAATTAAACAATACGTTTGTGCGGCATGTTATGGTATGCATGAGAGTAATTAGGTTGATCTTTAAATATAGCCTCTACATTCTTCAGGTACACAATAACCTTTGGAGCAAAGAGAATCCCCCAAACCATTTAGTGTTCAGGTCCGCCTCAGAAAAATAACCCAAATAAAATGTGAGACGATTCCTTTTGACAGGAGTCTGCATGGCTTGAACATAAAAAGCCAACAGTGACATCTATGAGCTGAAGTGGATAAAAACAGACTCTTTCTTTTCCCCCTTTGGAATCGGCGCCAGACGGTCTTCAAGGAAAAGCAACAAAAACAACAACGGTGGGAAACTCACACAACCTCAGAGCCTCACAGCACACACAGAAAAAAAAGTTACTTTTATCACTAAACTTGGGTTAAGTGACTCTAAGGGACATACATTTTGGAGAATGGTGTGACCCCAGAGAACCAAAGTTTAGATGCATAATTAACTTCCTCGAATCGGTCAGTCAGGATTTTGTCTTGCAGGTTATGTGAAGTGATAATTCGTCGAGTTTTGTTTGGGTTCGCTATTTCGTCATAACATTAGTAAGATGACACAAAAAGGTCACAGTATTAAAATGTGGCAATACATCTTGATTTGCAGATGCTGCTATCCAGTTGCTGTCATTTCTGGCTGTCGTCTGTATAAAATAGGTTTACTCCTTTATAATCCGCTGATATCAGGGTGAGAGCTTTAAGCTTGGCGCCCTCTATCTCTGCTAACACTCACATACATAGAAATCAGTTCTCTCTCCCAGGCCTGCATGAGCAAAATTACATCGCTCAATACTTTCAGCTCTGGTTTTGGACGTCTTGCATTTGTTTTGTGGCAGAAATATTTTCTTGCAGGGTGTCGGACAATTTAGAAGCTACCTTTCTTGACATTTTTCAGGAATAATCCCATTTCACATTGGGTCCATGTTTAAATAAGCCGACTGATCATAAATACAGAGGTGATACGCCATGTCAAATTATTGAAGACTAAAGAGAATAAACGTTGCTAAACTGGTGCTTCGTTCACATGAGACTGCTGTTTGGGAACTTTCAATATTTTCAGATGTTAATTGGGGAAACGTGTTTAGACGAATCCTTGAATCCAGTGTTGACTTTAGGACATAGTTTGAGATTTATGAAACACTGGGTCAACAAAAACTGTTTGTGAACCAAAATGTTGTGTCTTCTCATTAAGCATTTAGCTCCTCTAATAAATCATACATGAAGTTCAGGTCAAAAAAAAAAAAAAGATGTCAATCAGAAAAAAGACAAAAAAATCTCGTTAATATTGCGAAATAATCTATTTATATTTAGATCCAACGCGCTGAGGCGTTCAGAACGAGCCTACCTGAGGCCGTCCCTCCCCCCGTGCCGATTATTCATGTGTTCACACCAACGCCAACCACGGCCAAACGCATTGTGTTGTCAAGTCGTCCTTCCATGGTTCGCCTCCGTGAACATATTATCCCTCAAACACCCCAAAGGGGATTTTTGGTTTTGCTGCAAGTCTTTCACTTCGGCTGCAGGATGGAACGATTCCTTTAGGTGTTAAAGGTCAAAGCTTCTAAGACCTCATTAAGTGATCTATGCTTCACTGCGACGCCACGACGGTCTGCGTGGAGACTTAGTGGCTGTTAGCACTCAGCATCAGACCTCGCATTTGGTCAGGTGAGATAGTTACAGTTTGAAGGGTTATTATTATTAAAAAATAAATAAAATGCATAACTTTGGGTCTACTTCTGGTTCACAATGCTGACAAGAGTATTTGAGCGTAAAGCCTACATACAGTACATAGAACTGCACAACAGAGATAAATAGTGATTGATTTTTTTCACATAGCGATGTGGAACAGTGGACTATCCATGCACACAGCAAATAGTGAAATGGCTCCATCTAAGCACACAGTTCAGAACTATAGAGCCGGCCAATTAGAAATAAGTGTTAACTGCTCATAGAGAAAGGCTGCACCTGTCGTATTGTGAATGATCACCCTCAAGCCAGAGTGGCATCTTTCTTTTGTTTTGTTTTTTTTGTTTTATTTTAATCCCCACAACCATCAGAAACTTTAGATTTCATGAGGAAAGCACATTAGCGAAACATTTCTCTGTCACCAACAAGGGTTCCTGTGGTTTTATATAAGCAATGAGTCAAAAGTCTATGGTGTGTGAAAGCAGCGTCAAGCTGTGCTGCTGAGTGATGACTCTCTGTGGGGTGATCAATAGGCGTGACCCTGTCACAATAAAGACTCGTGCTGGCATCTAAAATACATACAGTGCAATAAACGCCTCACGGGAAGTTATGTTTTTTTCGTTTGTTTGTTTTTGCACCTCAATGGTTCTTGTGAGTTTTATAACCAGTCACATTTTCTGCAGACTAGTTTCTGTCTAAGCAGTCCTTCAAAAAAAGCAACAGAAAACAGAACGAATTAGCTCCGATATAAAGAGTCTCCTCTGTTAAAGCCATTAATCCTTCACCGATGCTGCTTGCACCAACAACAAAAGGCTCAAATGGTGGTGAGTAAACCAGCTCTACAATCTTGGCTGTTCTTCCTCTGCCTTGTTGTTTTCAGGGCCACTCTGCAGGTCAGTGATGGAAAAAACACACTCACTCCTGTTCTGCGGCTAGGTGGCGCACTGCCCTCTTCCCCCCACTCTATGTTTTATCGCATCTTTGCGGTCTTGCCAACCTTTACCATGATGAGAAATAAAGCTGATGTGGGCCCGAACCAGCAGGCCTGTCCCTTCACTTCTTCTCCCTGCCTAAATCTGCACTGTTCACCCCAACAGAACCAATAATCATCCTGCATATGCCACCTTCTCGTGGGTTTTAAACAAAACAAAACAAAAAACAAAAAAACAAAAAACGAAGGGGCGCGCGCTGCGTGTTGTGGCACGTTAACAACACGTTGCTATTGTAGTGGAAGTCATCGGGCCACGCAGGTGGAGGTTGTTCTGCGGCTCTTTGTTGGAACCTGCTGCTTGAGGCCGACAGTCACCAACATCACTGAGATTTAAACATGACTTACATCAAGAGTCCCGCTCCGTGTTCATCACTCACGCGCAGCCGAGTCACAAATCCCCACGCTTCATGCCGTGGACCCCGAGCGGAACGAGCCGGTGGGTCAAGTGTGCCGATCCAGATGTGTGACACTTTCCTCTGCGTGGAAGCGTAGCGAGAGAGCAGCCCCGGTCTGAGTGGCGGATGCTCGGCAGCTCGGTCGGGCTCCGGACTGAACCGACGCGGCAGCGAATGTCATCAGAAGTGCTTGGCTCACTCAGCTGGCGTCACGTCCGAGCGCGTGTGTCACGCCGAGCCGCGGTGCGCGTGTGGCGAGGAGACACTGACGGGGGAGGTGGGCTCTATTGTCTCCGCCGTGGATGACATCATCCCACACCAATGGCGACGCGCACGAGACGAGCGGAGCAGGGGCGAGCACGCAGCACGTGCGGGCTGGTGGTGGTGGTGGTGGTGTTGTGTGTGTATGTGTGTGTGTGTGGGGGGGGAATAAAGTATGTTTTTTTTTCAAAATCTCTTTCTCCTTTTTACTGTTTATTCAATGTCACATGATGTGCTTTTTTTTTGTTTAATTATGTAAAGCACCTTGAAACGCCTTGCTGCTGAAATGTGCTATACAAATAAAATTTGATTGATTGATTGATTGATTAAGTGGGCAAATGGAGGGATAGTAAACACAGTAAAAATAAGAAAAATATATCAAACGTTATGTGATTTAAGCTAATTAATATTATTTTGTATGACAAAAAGTTTTACAGGTGACATGATGCTAATTTAATTATAATAGTGTTGAATTTTGGTTTTTTTATATTGTTTTGAAATACTTTTGCTTAAATGCTCTCGTACTTTGCATCAGTGTTGTCTAAATTGCCAAATTTTCTCCCCCTTTAATTATACTCTTACTAACACAGAGTAGCTTATACTTGTGATGTGAAAATTATGCTTGTTGCTTTTACACGTTTTATTATTACTTTAAGGCTGAAAGGAAAACACCCTTTCAGAACAGCTTTGTATAACTACTGTCCTGTTTTATGCATTTATTTTTTACATGTGTTTAAGTGTTCTCCTTTTATGATTTTGCTTTTATGTACATAGTGTTCTGTTCGTAATTTTACACGAGTGTTTAGAAAAGCGATATACAAAAATATATATATTATAAGGCTTCTTTTGCAACTCAACACAAACTCAGTTAGATCAGATGGAGTCTGTGTACATCAGATTTCAAACCAAATTCTCGAATGGATCTATGTCATGACTTTTACCAGATCATTCTAACTAAATAGGTTTAGATCTTCGTCGTTGCAATGAAAATGTTGTTTGTTTTTTGGAGGGGTGGGAAATCCATGTTTTTTGGTGGACCACCAACCCGATCTGAGATCCCTGCAGGAAAACCTAACCTAGAAAAGTGATGAATTAGTTTTCCATATTGTTTGGCATCTAGCTTAAAAAGTTCCTCCATGTTTGCTGCAGGCAATAGCTTGTTGCAAACTGCAAACAAGACTTCTTCCCTTCAGCTTTTGGTTTCTTCTTGCCAGCCAGCAGTGATCTGAGTGCTTGTAGGAATATTTTTGTATTGTCCTTGTACCTTTTAAAGCACCGCTGTACAATTATATTTTTGGAACTATGTTGTTTGATTTTTAGAATGAATTTTACTTAAATGAAATAAGCTGAAAACCTTATAATTTAAAAAAAAATGAAATTATAGTTATTTTGCTTTCTAATGGCCTGCTCTGTGGTATAGTTAGCATTTTTCCAAGCATAAATAGACGAGCAGGTTTCTTCTCAATGATCCATCTAAAAATAATTATCATTTCAACCATTTTTGAGTTTTATTTTAATCACATTTTCATTATAAAAAAGAAAAAACTTAATTAATGACATGATTGTTAATTCACAAATACTTTCATATACATTTCTGATCATTTATTTGTATTTTTTAACGTCAACATAGAAAGTACCGTTTGATGGCCAGCATCAATTGAAACGTCTGAATCGAAAGTGCCTTGAGACAACGTGTGTTGTGAATTGGTGCTGTGTAAAACTGAATTATTCCTCATCCAGTTATTTTTAAGACGTGCAATCAACTCTTTTGCCGTCTCTGTAATGGTTTCCTTTGAGGCTTTGTTATCTTTCGCAGGACCGTGTCCTATTTCGTTCGTCACAAGAAAAGGAGATGATTGGCAGGGATGTCACGCTGACCAGGAAATCGTTTCCTCACTGTGTGAAAAATCACAAAAAAGACTGGAGCCACAAGTTATCGTCTAATTTTAGCCGTCAGAGCAGCTTTAGCTGTTCCCAGCTGCTAAAAATGGCTGACAGTAGAGACACGCTGCGTCTATAATGGAAGGTCATATTTTATCTTTACCCTAAAAACTGCACAGCGTTTGACATTTTAGCATAAATCTTAGCTTCGTTTAACGGCTGTACAGCAGCATATTGTTACCTTCATCCATTCAGAGCCACAATGCATTTTATATCAGCATTTCTTTTCTCCTGTATCTCCTAAAACACATGTTGGACAGTTCCCCCAAAGAGAAAAGCAATCTCAATTATGCTCCCGCGATAAATCCCCTGCCAACGCCGGAATCACTTTATCTCAGCAGCCCCCAGTCACAGCTGCGACTTTAATGAGTGAAGTCTTTCACATTTGCAATTTAGCAGCATGAGCCAGACAATAGTTCACATCCCATTTGTGAGGGACTTGGCACCTGCTGCTCATGATAAAATAATGATGTGCGAATCTGCTAATTGAAGGGATTACAACATTTGACACCTGCACTTTATGCGAGTCTACGACTAAAGCGCAGAAAGATTTGGTCAGTATTTTTGTCCCTCATGTCAGAAAATGAAAATTATAAGATATATCATTTTTAAATCAATATTTCAAGCTTTTATTGCTCGCAAATTTAAAGATAACAGCTTACAGATAATGAAAAAACAAAATTCGGTGTCTCAGAAAAGTTGACCATTATGTGAAATTGACTAAAAAACAGGATATTTTCAACAGGAACATCAGGATTCGTTACTTCTGCCTCAGCCCACTCTTTGGGAAACTCCCTCAAATTGCTGAAAAGACATTGCTCGACAATCGTCTTAAGTCACACTTTTTCCTTCCGCTCAACTTTTAAGGGATATCCACTCATGGTTGTCTAAGCCCAGAAACCCTGCAAGTTTTAGATCCACCCTTCTTGAATGGCTTTTTCACTTTACAGTAATGTTGTGGCAGGCTGAATGCTGGGTCTCCATCCTCTGTAGGTATTAGGTTATGTTTCACTTTATGCGTCATGAATCTACACAAGTATGAGCTTCACTTCCTGAAATGAGCAGCAAAAAATATTTAACTTTTTCACACTATTCTAATTTTGAAACATTCAAGGGGTGTAAATACTTTGGTAAAGCACGGTGTGTAAACAAACCGATCTAAGTAGTGACAGGCTGCCTCTGTGCGGCTGGAGGGACCGAAAATAAACTGACACCAAAAGAAAACGCACCTTTATTTTCAGTCTCCTCTGTCTGAAAAAATAAAACTCCTCCTTTCTGTATCCAGGAAGCTGAAAACAGAAGGCCACCCTTGACGAGTGCTTTTAGAAGGACTTGGAGAAATATAGGCCTTCAATTTAGAGCCATAATCTGAGACTTACATGAGTTTAGTAGAGAACTTAGAGGAGGGGTGTCCAAAGTGTGGCCCGGGGGCCATTTGTAGCCTTTGAAATGATTTTACTTGGCCCCTGACCAAAAGTCCAAGATGATAAGAATTTGGCCAACAACATAGGAAACAGGAAAAATTTGGAAATTGTCTGTTTTTTCTTTTAATAAGGCAACATTAAACCCCCTCGCTTAACCCTTTGTATTGCCTTGTTGCTGAAAATGTGCAATATAAATAAAACTACCTTTATCTTTACAGTCTGAAGCCTTTGGATCTTTAATGATAGATTTCATCAAAAAAAAAAAAAAAAAACCATTGAGCAGGTAAAACGAAAATAAATTATGTATTTTATTTTGAGTTTGAACATTCGTAAGTCTTTGTCTGTTTATCCCCCCTGAAGGATTAAAGAACCTGCAGCACCACGAATCGTAAAGTTTGGGCATTTCACATTCAAATGTTAGCATTTCAGCTAATTAGCCCTTTTACAAAAAACATTTTTGTACATAAAGGAACGATTTACATATAAAAACTGAGGTAATTTTCATAAATAATACTGAATATTTTGTTTGAATTAAAGTATATGCTGCATGACTCTGCCATATATATATAAACATTTTCGGGACAAGAACGCCCTCAGATGATCCCAATTAAAACATCCTTCAGTTTCCAGACCTTCATCCGGTTCAGCAAGCGCGACAAGTTAAAAGGGATTTTTTCATGTCTATAAAAGGGGAGGGTGGTAAAAAAAACAAACATCTTTGAGTTATAGAGCAGAGTACAAGGTAATTCGACCATGAACAGAAAATTGCATGCGCCCACAAGTAATAATAATAATCTTTTTTGTCACACCAGGAGGTTTGCTTGCAAGTTAATGTGTTTGCAATTAAGGGATGTTTTTGCCTGCCATAAAAAGACAGTTATTAAGACACAGAGCTGCAGTCGGAGGATTATTCCACATCCTTTTTTACTCCCTTTCACATCATTCCCTGTATTTTTGCTGCTGCTTTTGGGGAGCATAAAGGTGATGTCAACGTTACCCAACCCTTTTTTTTTTACATACAAAAGTAATACAAACACTGCAAACCTTTCTGGGACCATAAATCATCAACATTTATTTCCACTTTTTATACATCAAACGTGCATATAAATAAAAGTAAAATAGATCATAGAAATAGCTCTACAGCAATACAGTAACAATAAATATGGCTATGCACACTCCAGGTTAAATAAATAATAATAATAATAATAACAGTAATAAAAAAGACGGTAACACTCTCAAGTAATACTGTACACACATCCTGTTTATAACACATTTTTCAAGTCAAATCATGAACTCTTTTGGTGCTTTCTAGTTGTGCCGATCGCTTCACTTGTTGCTTTCTGCTGTGCTTTTGTTGTACCAGTGTCAGCAAGACAGAGGTTAAAAGAAGAGTTTTTCAAATCTACACACAAACTATCACTTTTCTTGTTTTTTTGTTTTTTTTAATGTGAACAATACCCATGTCCCATTGGTGAAGTCTATTCTTTAAACAATATTATCCCAGAGAAAGGCTCACCTGTATACACACACACACACACACACACACGCACGCACGCACGCACGCACGCACGCACACGTATATGTAAACTTCATAAATCTATCTAAAAGCAAACACTTTGCTTCAACTTCACAATTGTTGTAAAAAAACAAAACAAAATAAAATTAAAAAACGGGTCATTTCTTGGAAAAACTTGGCTGTCTGAAACCGATGGAGGAGGCTATGTGAGGAAAGGGCACCAGGCAGTGGAGAGAGCATGAAACAGCTGGGATTCACATGTACAGAAAAAAATAAATAAATACACCAACACTTCAACAGCCAGGTCCAAAAAACCACACACGGCATTTTATAAAACAGATTACCAAGAAGAAACCGTGAATCTGAGTACGTGCAAAAGTAAACACATCGAGTCTTTCACGAAACTCCCACGCACAATGGTCAACCTTTACATGATATACAATGAATAGTTAATGTTAATATTGATTACACAAACACGTCTTGTCCTTCTCGAGTCCTTCATATTGCACCGAAGCTCTACGTAACGTCACTCCATGCACCAGCGTTAATTTTTCATCCTCCACCGAGGAATCTCGAATGTCCGAGTCGGGATTGAGCGAACCGAATCGGTAGGTTACACAAAAAGACCAAGTAATGCTGCAGATGTCAAGCAAAAGAGCGGCTTGGTGGAACCGAAGCTGATTATATACAGTGAAAAAGTGTTGCGCACCTCACAGATTTCTTCTTTGTTTTGTTTTTTTTACACTTGTTTCAGATCCTCAAACACATTTAAGGGACTTTCTATTGCCTCAGTAAAGGTCAGTGGTTATGATTTACCACTAAAGCTGTAGTAACGCTGTTTGTTTCCTGTCTTGTTACGTTTTGAAAATACCTGGTAAGTGGGTTCAAACGTGAGGAGAAGAAGGGCATCCGTTTAAACGATCAGGTTTAAGTTTGCATGACGCTTTTGATGCGAAATGTCCATGCATGGTACAGATTAATTGGGTAATGACTGTCGGTGTTACTTTTCTGTGACGTCCCCATCTTGTTTTATTTATTTTTTTCAATATAAGAACAGACCGACCATCAGGGAATGAATCGTCAGCGCTCTATTAGGAACCCTAAGTGGTCAAGTAATCAAAAGCCAAATAAATCAGTAGGCGATGGCTCACGTTTCACTTTTGGTTTCCCTACTCCAGGTAGCACAGGTGTACAAACCGTCTGTACGGCCTAGTGTGAGGCTAAGTGAGATTAATGCGGAGCGACTGCTGTGACATCTGAGTCACGTTTGCATTGTTTCTGCAGCGGGGAGCGAACATGTGCTGTATGCACGGCGTGGGAGAGCTGTGCCATTCACATGGTGGAGTTCCTCTACAAATTCAAAAATCCATTGCAGGGGGGTTAATATGGCGATCAAATTGTTTATGCTTTGAGCTGAATGTGTAAAAAGATGATGTGGAAGCGTCTTTTTAGTTGCAGCATCATGTTTTCAGATGCCTTTGAACCAAAAGGCTCACACGCAACAGGTGCAACGAGGTTTTAAGAAAGACTGTCGTCAAAATGGAGTGCAAAATACCAATTTACCAAAAATAAAAAGAAAAAAAAAAGGCATTTGGGAGAATATTCTATGCACTGATAAGACAGAAAAAAGAAAACTTTAAATGGATGGAAGTCTTTGTGGGAGTTTGCTGCTTTAGGACCAGGACGAGTTATCCTGATGCTATACGGGACAATGATCTGAAGCAGAGCAGGAAGAACACCTACAAATGGTTAAAAAATACCAAAAATTAAGATCTCAGAATGGCCTAGTTAAAGGCTGGACCTAAGTCTGATTGAGAGCCTGGAGCATAACCCAAATTAGGTTCTTAATGCCCATCAACCCTCAAATGTTCTTGATTTTGTAAGAAATTCTGCAAAGGAGAGTAGGTCATAATTTGCTACCAAGGATCACTAAGTTATTACTTTATGGTGCCAATTATTTTACTCCTGTTATCACGGTTTGATATTAAAAATTATTTGAAGATCTAAAACACGTAAATGTGACCAAATAAAAAAGGAAAAACGGAAGAAATCTGTCGGGGGGGTAAGTACATTTTCACAGCTCTGTAAACGTCATATGAAGTAAGTATTTTAGTGTAAGAAAAGAAAGTTTAGCTTCAGTGGCTAAAGCTAGCTTTCACAGCGTCATCAGCGGTAACAAAGTCCCAAAGTCCTTAAGTGCATCATTTTCTAGATTTTGTGCTATATCAATAATAAGTGATGATACAAATAGTTAGAAATCTTGTGAGAAAACTGTAAAAACAAGAAGAGGAGTCATGTCTGTACTTTCTTATTTTTTGCCTTGTGTTTAGAAGCCAGGCACGTGGCAGTACGCCTCCAAGGAGGACAACAGGATGTAGATGAACCAGAGGGAGAGGAAGAGGAACAAGGTGAGGAGCTTGGCTGTCCGTGGGCCCCCGAGCTCGCCGCCCGAAACGCTGGGGCGCCTGCGGTAGAGCAGCACGAGCACGCACACCAGCGCCATGATGGTGAAGAGGGTGACGGAGAAGGCCAGCGAGCCCGGGTTCACCTTGAATGGTTCACCTTTGGTGTTCCAGAAAACGGCGGCGATGGTCCACGCCACCCCGATGCCCAGGAAAACGTTCACCGCGTTGCTGCCCGTCACGTTCCCAATGGAGGCGTCGGCGTACTGGTCTTGGATGGCGGCCACTTTACTCGCAAATGTGTCTGTGGAAGAGAGGACGAGAGAAACGGGGTTGGTCTTTAAACCTACGCAAACGGCTGATGACAAATGCAAGGTACCAGAGTCACCTTGCACAACTGGAGCAGCTCCAGTTTTCCTGGCATTGATTTTTTTCTAATCACACTTATCAAAGCCGTCTGTGAACTGCGGTGGCCTATTGATGGGCGCATTGTCATTCTTGGGGAGGCTTTTCTCATCAGGATAGAAATCTGTCATTGTGGGATAACGGTAATTGCTTACAGAGACTCACTCTGGATCTGCAGTGACCCTTCTACCTGCAGGAATGAGGCGGTTCAATCTGTGTCTGTATGCCGGTCGAGCACAGAGTGAGTATCGGCTGCCAAACTGGACTCAAGGCAGAGTCTGATTAAAGAGCTAATGTCTCAGCAAGATCTAGAAAAAGTCATCCACGCGTTTATCTTTAGTCGCTTTGGTTACCGCAGTAGTCTCTTCACTATTTGCCTAAAAAACATCCAGACCCGGATCGCTGCTGCTCAAGTTCTCGCTAAAACCAGGAAGACAGGAAGCATCACTGCTGTCGCTCAACACAGCAAAACAGCCGAAACACTGAGTTCCTTTAATCCAAGGCCAAAACCTTCACCTATTTAGAGCTGCCTTTGATTCATAGTAACTGGAACATTGATCAATAAATATGATTCTGATGACGACTTTTGACAAAACAAACTGCCTATCATCTGTTTCATACTTTGTGATTGTTGTGTTTTTATGATGTAGAGCACTTTAAACCGCCCTAAAGACGCTAATTGTGGTATATATATAAACTTGACTTGAAAGTTGATTTGAAGGAAAATAGTTTTTATAAACCTAATTAAATACAGACGAACACAGAGAGCACACTGATTAGGCTCTCAACGCAGATACAAAAGCTTTGCAGAAACACTTTTGACGTAGCGTTTAGAAAAGCGACACGCTGACAGAGTGTCAGGGAAGATACGAGCGATGCAAATTTCATTAAACGAACTGTGGCAGGCGGAGTGGGTGAAGCAACGCACGAGCTGCCGGGGTTAGGAAACAAGTTCAGGAGCGGCGCCTCGTTTGTAACAAGGGCAGTTCTTCTTTGTCTCGATTTCGCAAAATTACGAGATACAAAACTCGTCTACATGGGGAAACTTTGTCATTTTTTGCGAGGTTTATGTCTCGTTAAAAGCAAAACGTGTTCCCGTTCAAACGAGAAAAGACGTAGCAGTGAAACGGCACCCTCTTGTGGGATGTTTGAGTGTCGTGTAGCAGAAGCAGGACGGAGAATCAGAGCGAGCCTCTTTACGTTTTTCTGAGAAGTCGCAATTCCCGATTTGAAGGACGTGTTAAAATGAGAAAGCTGCTCATTTTAACGAAACGCATCTCCTGAATTAATGTTTTAGCCACATATATACAGGTATATTAAGGCACATTTTAAACATGACTACCAAAACCTCTGAATAAACATGTTGTGCATCCCTAAACAAAGCTATCAACTGTCTTCCATTTTGCATGCTTGTGTTCTGCACTCAAACCTGTCAGGCTAATAGATACTCTTGTTGTGCCTCAAAGACACACAAGAAAAAAATAAATTGAGGAAACGGCGACGTGGTAATACAAGCCGATCGTACAAGTGAGAACTGTGTTTTTCTTTGTTTACGTCTTGTTAAGGTGCTAAGTGAGAGCTTTGGAGATAATTCCTCTGACAGCTCAGGAGAACAAGAGGTTACGTAAGTCTCCCCCGAGCAGCTGCTTCTGCGCCACAGGCGAAAAACCCAGGGGGATTACAGAGCAGGTCGATTCCTCGGCACGGACGCCCACCTGGAACAGAGGTGCCGAGGGCAACAAACACCACGGCGGTGACCGAGTCCTTCAGGCCGACGGTGCATCCGAAGTGCGAGGCCAAGTCGCCCGTCACGGCCGTCAGGACGCCGATGAGGGAAATGGAGACGAAGAAGCAGGCCCAGCCGTTCCAGTATTCGGTCGGGGGGACGAAGGCGAAGAGGACTTTCCAGAAAACCGTCAGGAAGTGCATGATGTAGTCAAAGCAGGACGGCAGCCGTTCCTCCCCGCTCTCCTCTTCGTCGTCGTCACCTAGCGGGAGCACATGAACGAAAAGCAAAAGCAGAGGGAATCAGCAGCTGCCCGAAAGAATATCTGGCGATTAGCACGTCTTTCTTCTGCTGTTGCCACTGGGCTTTGTGGGGTTTTGTTCATCACCAAGGAACCCGCGCTGCGTAAAGCGTCTGTCTGCTGTACTTAACGTTATCAAGATGTCACCGTTGCGCTAACGAGGATTCAGACCTGACTTGACCCAGGTGTCACCAATGTGCTCCGGGGGGAAGCTAGCGACACGAGGACATCAGTCAAGGCAATTATACCGATTGATGGTTCACACACACAAGCAGGATCTGTGTTGTTGTTTTTAAAACAAGTAAAGTTCACAATAATTACCCTGTGGAGACAGCTACAGCCTTCCTTTCTGTTCGTTAGTAGATGTTTTACAGACATATATGGAGCAAGCTGTTGCTAAGCCACTATTAAATTAATATTATAAAACTACACAGTTAGAACAAAGTCAAAAAAATTATCACAAAGCGTGTATGCAAAATGATCAGTTTCTCTGATTTCACTCTTTATAGGTTTATGTTTGAGTGGAATGAACTTTGTTCTTTTATTCTATGAACTACTGACGTCATGTCTCTGAAATTCAAAGCTAAAATTTTGTATTTATTCGCAGAAAATAAAAATGGTCAAAATAAAGAAAACGATGCAGTGCTTTCAGACCGCAAACAATGCAAAGAAAATAAGTTCATGTTCATTTAGAAACAACAAAGCTGATATTTTAAGTCGGAAATCTGTGTTTCGTGGAATAACCGGGAGGTTCTCAATGGGATTCATTGCAGTTAGCTCTTAATTTTTTTTCCAGAGCTTTACATTCACATTTTAAATATTATTTTATCAATTAAATCAACAGTTTTGTCTGTATAATACCAGACTACATGAATGCGAAATCATATTTCATATAATTTAATTTCAAGAGGAATTAGTCAAACGCAGAGACACTGTTTGTAGTTTTATCGATACTTTTATCCATCTTGACCCAAAATGAAAATGAGTTTGACTCTCTTAATTTAAGCCACATATACCACAGAGCTGTCAGTCGATCTTTGGTGTTGGAAAGTTTCCCAAAGTCAAAGGGAGTCCCTCAGGGTCCCGCAAAAACCTTGGGCTTGCCCTACATGTTGAGTAGCAGCAGATGGCGGCTCATATTAAGTCCGGTTCTGCTGGAGGTCGGTTCTGGTTGGAAGCGAGTCATTAATCTCCACTGCTGCCGTGTGTCTGTGCAGAAGGCGAAGTCGGTAACTCAACCTGTCGAGCGTCCTGGATCCGACTTTAACCAGTCGGCAAAGAAAAATTAATCACACCGAATTACATTTTAGTTCAGACTGAACAGGAATGTGTGCAACTGAATTTGGATCCGACTGTGGCCGTTTATGCACAAGAACTGGACCTGTTTATTTTATGACTGAATTGTAATTACCATCGAGACTTGAGAGGAAACCTGTCGTGCTGACAGATTTGGCCGATGAAGCCCGTTGTCTGGGCTCCAATAATTTCAGATTCTCGTTTCTGTGGCAGAGTGACCGACAACAAACAAACTATTTGCAAGCAACACTGTGAAAAACAGCGGACCGATGCTGAAGTTAGCATCTGCTTCAGTTTGCAACCAATAGGAACCAGCTTCAGCGGGTTAAGCTGATTTTAAAATAAACTGATTAAACTTTTAGTCAATTTAGATTTCTGTCTACAACTCTCACTCATTAATGAAATCTTTATTGCAGTTGTAAAACCACCGAAAATATGGATAAAATCTGGTCTCATCTCGTTCTCATGAAAAATACTGTCCTATCGTATAACCTCAGTAGCTACATGTCTAAATACATCACAATAAAACTACTCTGTTATCCTCTTTTAAACAAAAGCTCTGCGAAACTTTAAAAGCAATGAATTTACTAGTGGTAGTAAATCTTTAGGAGATCTGTACAATGACATACTACACCTTCCTGCTAATATCCTCATCAAACTCTGATTTTTCTGAGAGAAAAATCCGTGATTGATTCTGTCGCCCTGATCAGTTTTAAATCTGCCCTGCAGAATTAACATAATATCACTTTCTTTCCTCCCTTTAGGTCTTATACGGAGAGAATATCATCTGAAAGAAAACAAAATGGTAGAGAAGTTCTGACACTTTGTGAAAGAGGTTGTGTTTTGACAGGTCTGCGTCCAAACCTCCAGAGCTGCTGTGAATATCAACATGCACTGAAGAGTCTAATACCTCACCGCAGCAGTAAAGACGCATTTGCTGACCTGCGATGTGAAAGAACATCTTTGAAAGAATGATTTTCAGGCTTCAGACCGTCCTGTCTTCAAGCAAACAGCATGAGTCAACCCTCCACCAGAGAGCCTTCCCTATATAATAATAATAATAATAATAATAATAATAATAATAATAATAATAATAATAATAATAATAATTCAGTTTTAAAATAGAGAATAGCTGAAGGAAAAAAAATGTTTTGTTAGGTCTACTTTTTTTTAAAATCATTATCTCAAACACATAAAGTGGTAAAAATATCCTCCTGATTGCAGACGATTATGCTACAGCAGGTTTTGTTATTCGCTCAGTTCAGGAAAACTCCAACAAGCCGGCCTGATCTGATTGTTATTTTAAAAACATAAATTCACTCACGAATCGATGTCTTTACCACTGAGATCGAAACAACGACTGAAGGTGCAAAGGACAAGCAGCATATATTGCTTTGAAATAGATGCAGCTGCAAACACAATTGCACGATAAAGATGTGAGATATCTTCCAAATCAAGACAAGAGCCTCATATTCAAGAAGGTTAAGTGAGTAATCTAACTATTTGTAATAATACGTCTCCCAGACAGAATAATGCAGCGATGGGATTTGTTTGACCTCAGAGTAATTATACAACACATTCAGCCAAGCTTAGACTTCATTCTGCTTTAAAGACACCAGCATAGTTTCATTGTAAAGTTATTATGGTTTATGGCTCACTTCCTCTAAGAATGACGTGTATTTGTATTTTGTTTAAATTCCCCCCATGATTAAATTTAAATGTAACCATGTCTCGCATCTTTTAGAAAAAATATTGACCAACTTCATGTAAAATTGATCTTGAACCGTCACATCTCATCTTTTCTCTGTTAAAATGCTTTTTTGTTCTGAGTTACAGACTTTTAGACTAATTTAAATATGCAGAAAAAGTACCAGAACTACACAGAACCAGTGTTGAAAGTTAGCTGTACCATCGCTTTCTGTTTTATGGGAAGGCTGCCCTGGAAATCCTCACTTTGTTTTCTGCGATTTTCCAAAAGGAAATCAGTCGAGAGCGAACCGATTTATTGTCCCACTAAATTCACATGCATATTGACCCCTTTACCAGCTGAATTTAGTTACAGTAAACACATCTTACCACAAATTATTGATGTTTTATTGCCAAACAGACTCCAAATTAAGATTTGTATCCATTTAGTAGTGGGTACTGTTGTGACGTCTAACATTTTTTACACGTACATCAACTTACATGTGCTGTTGCTATGGTTACAGCTTGTCAAGAGGACGGTGATGTCCCTGACATTAATGACTCTGAAGTGATGACTGTGAGAGCTCTGATGAACTAGAGACCAACCCGTTGGCTGCTGTACTTCTGATTTCAGTGTCTCTTTTAAGGAAAGCTTTACCGTAACTTCCTAAAGTTTGAACTGTAACCAGATCAAGTTTTCATTGCTAATAAAAGTGGTTTGAGGTCAAACTTGTATCTTTTTTGTATGTGTTGCTACAATAATCTGTTTAAACTGTTTTTGTCAATTGGTAGGAGTTCTTAAGTTCCGACTACAAATGGAATAACTTATGATTATTATAGATCATTTTTCAAATTTTAGCAGCATAAGGCATTGGTTTGATTTGATTTTTTGAATTGATAAAATTAAAGCTCTGTAAAACAAGGTGAAAATAAAAAACTATTCATTTTGGAAGCTGCTGAGCCGTGCCGAAATGTGTGTTCTTGACAACAATGAGGTAAATTCTCAGCAGGAACGGACTTCCGTACGTTTTCACTATTTTACATGTTTTCAATGAAACGTTGCTGACTTTAAGCTGGAACAAACAAAATGAAAACTTCTGGGTCGGGAAAGTCGATTTACTGATTTTGTGTGAGAGAATCTGAAAGTTTCACAAAACAAATGGCTTTTTGTGAAAGAGCAGAGCGCCGAGAGTCGCATAAACTGTCCAGAGCCGCTTTTACGGCGGGGCTCATCAGGAATTCAGCACGTAATGCATTTTTAATCAGCTGTCAGCTTCAAACAGATGCAGCAAATAAACGCTGAATCGCCGAAGGGCGTTAGAACTTCAAACTGAGACGCTCGTCTTTGGGGCTTTAACGAGAGCGAAGCACGACAGGCGGCTGGCGGGACTTGGTCCGGACCGCGCGGGTCCGCCTTCGCCGGGAGGAGCAGATGTTAAGCGTTCAGGTGCGTGTGGCTCACCTGCGCTGACGGTGACGGCGCTGACAAACTGCTCCCTCCAGCTGCTGCTGCCCACCACCAGCGCCAGGTTGGTCTTCTTGATCAGCTTGTCCACGGTGCTCTGGAGACGAACACGGAGACAGAGACAAGAAGCCGTGAGACACACATTATCGGCGCAGGCTTAGCAAGAAGTGACACAGGAGACACTGATGAGGTGACCGAGGGTACAATTACTGGTGTCTCTCATCCCACAGCGGTGCACAGTGAGTCACAGAACCAGATTTGGAGGGAGGTGGGGTTGAGCTGGGCTTCATGCCCACAGGAAACAGAGCCAGTGTGGGGAGCCGGGAGTCTCAGATCTGTATCATGTAGCAGCTTAAATGCTCTTAAATAGTCTTAAAGGAACACAACGGCCAGTTTCACACGCAGGCATCAGTTTACTCTGCGAACACACCGCGTCCCGTGGCAGGAACGGGAGAAATAATAAGGCTGATGTCATGGTGATGTAATCAGGGGGTCTCAGATCGGATTAGCAGAACAAACCAGAGGACAAACAGGCATCTTCTTCTCAGGTCTGAACCTGCAGAAAAGGCCTTTTTCCTACAGTAGATTTTATTTGCTTTTGTTGTAAAATCACATCCGTTCTCTATCAATAATAACTCCTATTAAAATTGCATGTGCCGCGTAGAGACGTTAGTTTGCAACACGAACACGCTTCATAATCCAACACAGATCTTTGGCTGAGTTTAGACAGTCGCTGTAAAAGATGAAATTATGTAATTTGATGAACACTGCTATAACATTTGGAGATTACTCTTGGTCTCTAGGTTTTGTCTCTTAACATACAGAGCTTTTATGCTCTCTACCCTCATAACTTGAAATTTAAAGACTGTGGTATTTTTTAATTTACTTTATTTTCTCACCTACAAGCCAAATCAGAGCCTCAAAATGCCTCTGCTTTCCATCAAGAACTTTGACAAGCTTGTCCAGAAAACTGAGACAGAAATAAAGAATCCTCTACTTGCTGATGTAAATGATAGATTGCGTTGATTCAAAATAACGAAAGGACTTACAGACACATATCCAGCAGCAAACTGTTCGCACTCTAACTTTCTCAGCGCAAATAATATGACGTGTCTACAGAATAATTCTTAGCAGCTTCATGTTTCAAATGAATTACAGCCAGGTAAAAACAGCGTCAACTATGCTGTTTATCCGCCAGCGCAAGATGTAAACAAGAGATCTTGTTTTAGGAGGAGAGTGGCTCAGAACTGCTGGCTTTTAAGTTACCTTGAACTCGTAGGATTCCTCAATGACCACCTCCAGCTTGGTGTGCTCTCCCAGGACGGGGCAGCCCATCTTTGACACGTCCTCTGGACCCACCGCCGTTTTGTTGTCATTGGTGTCCCCTGTGCAGATCGGCAGAAGCAAAAACTTTGATTGCACCTATAACTAGAGCCAGGCATCCTGTGACGTTTCAGAGGTTTGAGAGAACATCAGTGAACAACACTGGAATTTAAAAAAAAACCCTCTTGTTTTTCAATATAAATTCTTTGTGCTAGGATGAAACTGCGATGGAAACATTTCTGTCACATCACACGTCTCATGCGTTCAACAACTGGACCTTACTACTGGAGGAAATGACGAAGAAGATGACAGGAAGTGGTAGGAAGATGGTGGCGCGCCATGTTTTTTTAATGATGTCGCGTGAACAAACATGTTAACGTGATTTTTAACGCATTTCTTCTTTTAATGGAAACATAGCAGGTGCGAAATTGTGTGTTTCCGACTGTAGTGGAACATCACCGAAGTTACGTACAAACAGCTAGTGTTGAAAGAAAGCATCAAACCCCCCCAGCTCTGTCACAAACCATGAAAGAGACACAGCTAGCCTTGTGGGGAAAGGTAGTCTGGTCACATGAGCCCAAAATGCTACTTTCTGACCCTCCAAAACATGCGGCAGAGAACCGAGCTCACCCTCTCTTCCATCATTAAACATGGAGAAACTCATGACTGAAGAGACTCACCATGCCTCTGTCCCACCTCCAGCAGCACTGGTTCCTCCAACACAATGGTGAACGTCTTATTCTTCTCATATTCCTCGTCATCGATTATCTTCACATTCAGCAGCTTCCTGGAGACAGACAGGAAACAAACAAATAAAACAATGCACCGATGACATTTAAACGTTTTAATCGGCTCCTTTATAAACATCAGTCAGGAAATCTTTTTTTTTTATTTTTTTTTTAAGTAGCACACAAAACACTTGATGATTATGTCCATGATTTATTGCAGAGATTCGGGTAAAACAAATGTTTCAGCCCACACAATGAATCATGAAACTGTTAGGTAAGAGGGTGGAAGCTGAAGTGCTCCACAAAATATCCTGTAATGCCGAGCAAAATAAAACATTTTTTTCCCTTTCCCCCAGCACTCCACAAGAGGGCGGACTCCTTCTACATCATTAAGTCCATTAAAGTACGAGCGTGTAGTGACATGGCCCACACCCCTCCCACACACTTCACATCCTAATTCAGATTACCAGAGAAGTTCGCTGTGGAAATTATAAGCGCTAACTTAACTTGCAGGGGGGGGACCCAGCAAACTCCTAAACCAAATCCCAGAAACGCATTTCTTACATCTGAATGCAGCACGAAACACGAGGTGTTGAGCTGTGACCACCATATTTTCTTTTTCTTCAGCACCGCTTCAGAATCCTACGCTGTCACAGCCCGTCTCTCTCTCTCTCTCTCTGCATCTCCCTAATGATATGTGGGTGGTTGTCTATTTCTGTCTACACACATACACTCAGGGTCTGACAAGGCGCAGGGAGAACGTTCAGTCGCAGAACACAAGATATTTTATTTTAAACACCAATGATCACGTCATCCCGCTGTTTAATGTCAGGGAGAGTCATACCAGTGGGAGCAGAGTGATTCGCTGCAAAGCCTCGGATCCTCACAGAGAAAAAGAAGAGTTTATGTACATGCATGGTAGTTTATTTTTGAAGCTTCCTGTTTGGGTCTTAAAATAAAAAATAAAAATTAAAAAAATGTGAAGGTTCACGAGGCAGTATTTGCCCACTAACATGAGCTGATTAAACCGCTGAAGACGTTTCTGTTACAAATGTATTATTTAGCCATTTTATTAGAGCACAGCTTACCTTTTGGACCCCCGTTTTGTCCGAAAACTAGCTTAATCCCAAGTCAAGGTTTTCCTCAAAGATACACAGCAAATTTGGAAGTGTTCCATCAACTCCTACAGAGTTGAATTCAACATTTTGATAATGTATATGTTGGTCCACTCTGGATGGTGTAGAAATTACACTTTAGAAAGTGTTACTTGTGATATAGTTGAATCAACACTCACAGTAGTTGAAATTAAACACACATCAGTGTTGACTTACTCAACACTAGTGTATTTTGTCAAAAGTTAACACTACAAACATGTTAACTCAACACAGAACGGTGTAAAATATATATTAACATAGAAATCTGAGTTTTAAAAAACCACTGGCAGAGTGTGCTGTGGTGGTGCAGGGGTTAAGCACAACCCACATATGGAGGCTCTAGTTTTCAATGCGGCTGTCGTGGGTTCGCTTCCCAGTCTCCCCCTTCTCTCATTATCCACTTTTTTCTTTGTCAATTTACTACCAAATAAAAGCAACTAGAGCAATTAAAACTTTTTTTCCCCCCAGAAACTATTGGCCATCAATAATCTCCAAATTCATTTTAAAAGACATTAGATGCCACATTAGATGCTACAAAAACACCAGCACTAGTTGCAGTATGTAATCTACTTTTATTTCAAAACAACATCAAACAGCACTGACAGCAATATACAACAAAGGTCAAACATTCATGGTACTTTGCACTGAAGGTGAAGCATGCTTTGAAAGTTCATTGGAAAGGGGCCATGGATGGTCTTGTGATCACTGATGGTGAAGTGTCTTTGGTGCTGCTCTTGTTTTCGCCAACATGAAGGAGGAAGACTTCCAGCCTGGAAGGAAAAACAGGAAATATAGCAGAAACATTAGGATAATAAATAAATATCTTAAAAAGAAGTGTGAACAAAACTAATCAGACTCACCTCTGTGTGTCACCGTCATAAAGAAATTAGTCAGCTTATAGAAAAAATTCTGGGCAGCATTAAAAGTCGTGCCAACCTGTCTGAATGTGTTGGAGTCATCATAACAGGCTTCAGTCACCAACATGACACACTAACAAAGAAAAAACATTTTGGCAGTTTTTAGATGTGCCACAGGTACAAAACACCAGAGTCAAATGGCTCAATTGCCTCCTCATTGTGTAGATATGTTCTCCAGAGTCCTGCTAATCACCTAATTATTGTATTCAGGTGTGGTGCAGCAGCAGCACATCTAAATATTGCAAGACAGTGGCCCTCCAGGACTGGAGTTTGACACCTGTGGCTTAGATCAAGCCACCGGTCCAGCACAGCCACTCACCCATTTTGCAGTCTACAGCCAAAAACTTAAAGAAAACGACCTCCGCAGCTAAATAATGTTAACTTAAATGGCCTCCAGATTTTCCTGACACTTTTAATGTTTGGTTAAGATAATAAATAGTCGTATATACCGTGATATCCAAACAAATAAATGTACGTTAAGCGAACTATGCATATGAATCGCTACTCTTGCGTAAACGGAAAAATAATGCCTCCATAAAAAATAGTCAGAAACATGATAATTTTAACATTGAACTTACCTTGTTATAATAAGCTCCAGACAAGACGCCATACTGCTGCCTCCGCTCCTCAGGTAAACATGTGACGCAGTAGCGGAACAAGATGGCGTCGGCCGGGGGGCGGGGCTAATGACCGGGCCCAAATAAAAAGCTCATGATAATTTAATGTTTATTAAGTTATCATGTACATCATGTACATGCCCGCAACAGCGGAGCTAACAAGTTTCATCACCACAGAGAGCGACTACGTCATTTTTAAGTCCATCTGACATGAAATACAACAAACCAAGAGAAGAACAGAAACACCAGGCTACTGATGAAACAACACAAATTCAAAACATGTTAACGTAAACCCTAGAAATGCTCTAGCTAGTTTGCCATTTGTTGCCAAGTGACTGATGATGACATTAATGACGAGCTTTACCCAGAATGCACCTGGAGACAATAAGGACGATTCATTTGTAGCTTTGTGTGTCATAAAGTTAAATATAAGAGTGAAAATAAAGCCAGTCATGTGGCAGAACTTTTTATTCAATATTTTACACTCACTATGTCACTAAAATCAGTCAGTCTGGTAAGGTTTTTAGCAAGCATGAGTCAACAATGGGGCACCCTACTATATAACCTACTGGGGAAGCATAATTTATAATTTCAGAGAGCTTTCCTTTAACATTTCTCGTCAAGTGTGTTAATCAAGTAATGAAGTCATGTTTTGCCTCCCAGGTCAGCCCCCTGTAGGTCCAGGCTGGGGGCCTGTTGCAACCCCCACACTACCTGTTGTTCCTTCTCTGATGTGATGTCACAAATATGTTATAATTGTGGGAGGAACTGTCTGATGTTGATTTCTAAATCAACACTGAACTGGATTGCTTTTTGTTTAACACTTTGGAACTCTTTAGTGAGTGTTAGGGAAACTAACACTAACACTCATGTTGTTGAATTAACACTGTTTTTTTTTAACATGCAACATTTACACTGGAAATCTAGCACTTTTGAATTTGCTGTGTATTCACGTGACGCCG
>NW_006799953.1:1303455-1365890 GCF_000485575.1 Poecilia formosa | reverse complement strand
ACTTTGGAACTCTTTAGTGAGTGTTAGGGAAACTAACACTAACACTCATGTTGTTGAATTAACACTGTTTTTTTTTAACATGCAACATTTACACTGGAAATCTAGCACTTTTGAATTTGCTGTGTATTCACGTGACGCCGTCATGCATTAACTTCAGATTTATTGGTTGTACATTCAGGACATGAATCTCGTGTAAACTGGGCCATCACTTCATTCACACAGCTGAATAAATTGATACAAATTCATATATAAAACTATTACCAAAACCCCTCCATCAATATTCCCAACAATACTTTCATTTCAGTTCCAAGAGTTCGTTCATTATTAGGTCAAACCAACGTTTGGAACAACTTGAAAAAACACTAAAGTATTGACTTTTATCAACTCGATAAAAACCATGAAACATGACCAATGTACCTGCTTTTAAAACACTATCAGTATTATAATATGTCTAGTCAGTTTGAGTATGGCTGCATTTCTAATTTTTTCTCTGCTTTATGATATTCTTCTGTTTTCTGCTGTGTGATATCCTGATGTTTTGATGTTTTCTGAACGTTTTGGTTGAAAACAGGTTAAATAAAGGTTATATAGACATGAAATAAACCCACAGCATCTCCAAAGCGCTCTATTAGAAACCAGTTAGGGCTAATGGGAGCCTTACCCTCACTGGAGGACTCTTGAGTAAACTCCATTACGCATATGAGTGGCACATTACTGCCATCCTGCAACATTTTCCGACATGCCAAACAAATGCGTGACAACCTGCCTTAACTGGTGATCAAATCGGGTATTCTGCAGTGTCAGATGCAAAAAGGAAATGCTGGAGTGTTGTTTATTTAAAGCTGCGGCTCTTCTTTTACCATGGAAACGCAGGCAGTGTGACGGAGCATTTAGGTTTCAGAAAGGTTTTATGTAACAAGGCCTAATGAGTGATGGCTGCTGAGCAAAAATACAGTTTCAGGCAAACTCATTTGTGAAAACCCGAAAAAGAAAAAAGTTTTTGTTCAGTCTGGAATAATCTACTCAGGTTTCAGTAATTCAGTGGATGTAAATAATAATAATAAAAAATTAAACTACTCCTATTTTTTTACAAACAGAAAAACTATTTTGTAAACCACTACATGGCGTTTTAAACATAGTTCTCAGTGAATAGTAAACCAATTAAGCTTTACCTGAAATATTATTGATTTTAATCATCCACTTGAGTCAAATATGTAGCTCAAAATTCAGATTTTATGAGTCATTTTAATTTACTGTATGAATTTATCTGATCATGCTGAGGCTCAGGTGTGCCGGCTTGAGAAACTTATGAATCAGTTCTGAGAACAGAAGTCGTTCCCAGGGAGAGCCGTGCTAGATAAAATAGCTGACTAACTGGAAAAATATTGACAGGTTAAATATCGATCGCCTTCATTTACTGAGAAGCAGAGGGTATTTTTTCGACAGAGAGTTTGGAATAACTTAAACACCAAAATCAACCAACCTCACAAAGTCTGTCTGGCTGATTTTATCCCATTTTCTATGTATTGGTTCAGAAGCTACCGCTTTGAACAGTTTGGGTTTTAATTAAAGTATTGGTTTGGTTCATATTCACGCTGTGACTCGCTAAGGTCGATGTTCACCTGGAGAACATCGAGTCGATTTCCATACAAAATCCATCCCATCGTATCTCCCGTGGGTCTTAAAATCGGTGTTATTGGAAGTTGTGGAGCATTCCCTGCATTAAAGTTTAATGTGAGGTGTTTTGTTTCTGCATCTCCAGCCTGGTTGGATCCAGAAGGCCATGTCCTTAGGCTGAGCCACAATATGCCTGAATAAATAATAAGCAAAAAAAAAAATAAAAATAAAAATTAAAAAAAAGAAAAGCTGCTTTGTTTAATATGCAGAAAAACATTGGAAGCATCTTTTAGACATTTCATTCCACCTGTTTGGCACCAAGGACAGCATATTTCTGATTTTCTTTTTTTTCCATTAATTCATGGGAAAAATGATTTTTTCACTATGCAGAAATGAAAGCATGTATCATTTTAAAGATTTTACAGACCTTGGGGAAATGAGGAGCATAACATCTCAAGGCTTATAGAAATACTTACTCTTGCGGTCAATTTCTTCTTCCTCTTCTTCTCCTTCAGTTGTCTCGTAATGGTTGCATAGTTTTCCCATGGGGCAGTATTCTGAAAAGCAATCTCCTCATCCATTTCCTGTTTCTGGCCATTTGTTTATATTTTTGTGTTGCCGTCCATTTCCTGTTTTCACACCACACTGCCTCCTGTTTTCTATCCTAACACTACGGCATGAAACCCATGATGAGATTCTGACTTTATAAGATTGATGCCACAAAGAGTTTTTCTGGCATGACAGCATCAAAACGTAACGCGGTCAACTTTTTATTTTTAAAATAAAATGGCGGAAACGGTCACTAAAAGCCAGGGATGTCAGACTCATTTTCGTTTTGGGCCAAATCAAGATCCTTAATGTTTTTAAAGGGCCGGTCGTGCCAGAATGTGTCGATAAAACCCATCAACCAACTGTTAAATAATAACAAATCTTTGCAGTTTTAGTAGTTCCTAAAATTAAACATCTTTTCACATCGTCCAGTCCCTCCAGGATTAGTGATTTTTTTTTTGGGATGGAACAATAAATTCACAAATTTTGTGGGGCTAATTTAGAAATATTCTCAAGGAATTTTAAAATATTGACGTTTATGTGTGACGTTAAATGTGACATTGCTGACCGTCACATCGATCACAGACCAATAACTTCACAGACTAATAACTTGACATCAAATAAGGCTGAGGCAGTGGGTCGTAAAAGTACAAAATACTCCCACCTACCGGTGGGAGTTAGTGGTCAGATAAACACAATGTTTCTCATAATTTTCTGGATCATTTTCAGTTATGTATTATCAAGAAGAAATGTGGGAATCTGTTGATTTTGACATGAATTTCCACAATCACAGGAAACTGGGAGGACTGGTTGATGTAATTTGGCACCTGGAGTCTTGAGGGCCACACAAGAAGCTACGGCGGGCCAGATTTGGCCCCCGGGCCTTGAGTTTGACACATGTGCTATAAGCAAAGTAATAATTATAATATCTTACGCTGATTTTTGTAAGAAACAGAAATCTGAGCGTCAAACACTGATAGTTAGCTCTTATGTAGATTACAGTCTGGGATTTTTAAAAATGTTTTTCCAACCCTAAGCATTTTTGAAGCAGCCGACTTGTCTTTTCCTCCATCCAGACTGGCAGCAACAGGTGGAGGAGGGGTAGTATAACTGAATATATTATGACCAAGATGCAGGAGGTTTTATTGAAGGCTTTTAAAACTTCATGCCTGTTTGCTACGACTTTGAGAGGAAGCTAACAGCTAGTCAGACGTTTGTCCAGCTTAACTGTTTAAATGGACTCAAAATTTTCCTTTTTCCAGGTTTTGTAGTTATATTGAAAATCATTCCTACGGAGATCATAACCAGGACACAATAACCTGCACAAGCACATGAGAGGTTTCTGCACTTCGATATGTATTTTTCCAATCAGTGATTAGCATAATTAGCTATATGACTATTCAACATTTCACATTATCTCTCTGTTTATTTTATAGTAGTAATTGATCTGAGAACCCATTTTCGCGTTGTTATTAATAATAGATTAATTTCGGCAGCATAAATTCAGAGAAGCTGTTTGAGAGTAAAAAGAGTAATTTCGATTTAATGAACCGAGCCATTAAGACGAGGATCTCTCAGCAGAGCCGGAGCTCCCATCACTTTCTCCTGGAAAGGTCCAGCACCGACTCACGCTTCCTGTTTTCACGCTTCCTGTATTTTCATGCTTCCTGTATTTTCATGCTTCCTGTGTTTGTGGGAAGCTGCTCTCACTGTGGCTGCACCTCGCTTTGCAACCAGAGGGACAGATGTCAGAAAGTTTGCTTCTCCCTCTGTTCTTTAATTTCTTTAAATCAGGGCATGGTGCATGGTTGCTTTTTGAGATCTTCTTGCCTGCTTTGTGTCGTTATATGTTGACTCAGGCTAGGATTTATTTAATGCTCTAAATTACAGTAAAAAGAAACAAATCGTTGAGAGGACGACTACTTTTACGGTACCATACAGACAGTCGTATTTGACGAATTTTAATATTTCTGAAAAGTTTATTTCATTAACTCAGATGACTGAGACACATAATGTACACGTAAGGTGTTTTGAAGCCTTTATTTGTTTTAATTACAATTATTTTCCGCTCACAGGTGATTAAAACACGACGTTTAAGATTAGAAATTACACCAGACTGATGAAAGAAACATTTAAAACACAGAAATGTGGGCTTACTGAAAAGCATTTTTAATCCTCCTTAAGGATACTTATAATCTGACAAAAGAGCTTCATCAGAACACCTCTAATTTATGAATGACACAGCTAAATAATGATTTTAATCCGTTATTAAAGCTAGATCTATTAATCTGAGGAAGCCAGATTTTTGTCAAGTGAAAAACATTTCCTTTTTTCTTTTCACATTTTTGTGAATTTGCAGGGTAAAAATACCCAGCATGCTGCGGAAAACCCTGCATTTCATTTATCTGATTTGTAGGAGCTGCAGCCTCCGTCTTTTCAAGCCGTTGTTAAAGCTACAGAACATTTCCATCGAGACTTCACAGCTCTCACTTAAAGCATATCACATTTCCCTGTGCCCTGTTCATCTTTGCCTGCCAGTCTCCTGAAGCGCTGGGGTAGTTTCTGAGAAATCTGCATCGTAGTCCTGAGCTGTTGCATCGTGTCGCACACACAAACTGTCCTGTCTGAGCTTTGAGGCCTTGAACACTGCAGCCTGGTTGGCTCCATGTGGAAGCAGGAGTAAAACTGCCCAGGGTTCCTCACATTGCATAAGAGTCTGATAACATTAGATAGAAAAAAAAAGAGAGGGTACGCCTTATTTTTACATTATTTCACTGGAATAACAGAAGGAAAAGAGAGATTCAGCAAAGATGTATCAGCTCTTTTCAGTAATTCAGAAAAGATGCTTCCTTAAACCTGAGCTGAATCTCTTTATTTCAGGCTCTTGTAAGGGCTGAGAACAGCAGAAGAACAGAATGGAGGAGATTATGAATAAATATAAATAATGTACTTAGCCATGATACTATGGAGTGAGCTTGAAAGGGCGAAGATCGGACAGTGACTCTAGTCCTGTAGTAATCATCAGCACTCGTTGTTTTATCACATCTGAACTGTGAGTGATTGAGATAATTACCAGTTTATAGCGACATTCAACGTCTTCTACTGCATTCAAGCGCAGTCACAAAATATCAATAAAATCTCTGAGTTTTATGCTGATTCACAAAGTTTGCAGAGTTAATCTGCTCATAAAGAAGAAAATCGCCAACTGATGTAGAGTTAATCAAAAGTGAAGTGATCAAAGCTTTTAATTCTAATCATTTAAATTCTTTTCAACAGAACGATGGCAAGAAAAATAAAATAATATTAAATATAGGTCAAATAGTTTTTTTATTTCAATGTTTTTTCTAGTTTTGTTTTGTTTTTTTGGTTGGTCTCTTGCTTTTATTAAATTTAAAAATCATGTATGAGCCGACCTTTGTCTATCTTCTGACTGTCTTCAGTCTTTTCAATGTGTAAAAAAAGAGCATTATGTGACTTTGGGGCTCAGCAGTGCCCCCTATCGGCCATACTTTTCACCTTACGCTGCACATTTTCACTGCACATTTATGACCAATTACACTAAAGATGCCACACACATTTTTGGGGGTTCATTGTCAAACTTTCCGTACACAAGACAAATAAGAAAAAAAAAACACAAGACGAAACCAGCACAGAAACAGATAAATAATATTTTAGTGTAGGATACAAGCTTATTATACCTTCACTTTGTTATTTCAATTTCCAGCTAAGTCTGACAGACTCATAAAATCAAATATAATCAAACTGTATTCATTAAATTATAATTACTTTAGAAAGACTGTGGAATATCAACACATATAGTGTATGTGTAATCAAACATGTCAGGTCAATCTCAGGTCATTCTGATTCGGCGGTAATGGAGGTTATTAGAAAGAGTTCTGTTGCCAAACAGCTAAAGAGTCATTTATAGTAAATCTAAGTCTTTTTTATCCTACGGTATCTTCTCCTTAAAGCCCTCCGGAGACACTGAGACGGCTGTAATTGATTGCTATCGAAAATTAGTTACTGGATAACTAACTTGCCGTATGAGGCCCAATCAGTCTTCTAGCTTCAATCTTTTAAATATATGAGCTTTATTACCTTTACATCCCCTCATTACTTCATTTATGATCCTTTAAGCGAATGATTTTGCAGAAGGATGGTGTTGTGCCTCAGTAACCTGGCACTGTGACATAATGTGAAATAATCATGTCTCCAAACAATAAAGCACCTGTATCCCTGCTGACGGTCTGCTAGCCTGCAGGCCATTATCAGTGGCGCTGTTCTGTCAGATCAGCATATGTTGTCTGATAGTCATACGCTTAGCTCAGACATGTATACGCTGTCATTACCATATGATTTTATTTAATCAGCAACATTGAATCATGACGTAGATTATCATACACTTTATTATTAACAGCTGTATGGCATCCTGACTTAGCGGTTAAGTAGGTTAATGAGTTTTACACGGGCGTGTGTTGTAGTTGACTGCAGCTGCAGTTAGACCTGCTTTAAATACACTTTGAAACCACGACAACGCACGTCTATCTATCTAGTTATCATACTATATCATATTATAAACAATTTAATGACTTATTTTCGTCATAACTTGTTGCGTATACTGAACTGACAACTCCACTGGCGGTCGGCCTTCTTAATGCGCATGCGCGGGCATGCTACTCACTGCATGTATGCTATCCTGACAGTGTATGGACATCTGATAGAACAGGGGCATTAAAAAATGTGTTGGCAATATTCAGTGGCGCTCAAATCATACAAATAGATTAATAGTAAATTAATAAATATTGTGAAGAGAAACCGCTTATTTTTTCAACATTAAAAACATTTGTTAGGATTGTGTAGGAAAAATGTTGATACCTTTTATACATTCAGTGTTTTGTGGTCAATATTATTCACCGTTTTATTAATGTGGGTTGCCAGTTTGGTTCAGGCTTCCTATCAAGTTATAAGAATGATAGAAAACTTCCTTACAAAATGCTTTAGACCTGCAGCCCATAGGCGGTTCTAGACACAGGCTAACAGAAGTTAGCATGGACAGCGCTTTATTATTTTTGATACTTTAATTAAAAATGAGTTGTACAAGTTTATGTTATTGGGAGCGAGGGGGGCGATGACATGTAGTTGCACCCCTGGCCATGATGTTAGGTAAACTGAGATCACCGTGTTTTTGGACAAACATTCAATTATCTTTGTAGTTTTGCTGTGAAGATTCACAAAAAGATGAATTCAGAAGGCATTGGACCCAGTGTTGCATTTCTGCCTTGACATTGTGTTGGTCTGACAGAGTGAAGGGACTTTTTCCCCCGACTTTATTCCATTTCTCTGGGACTAGCGCTTAAAAGATTCACAGAAAAAGAGCCTCTGAAGTCTGACTTCAGCTTGAAGGCTTTTTAATAAATCAGCAGTCATTTCTGTGTATATTTCCCACTTTTCCTTCCATTGGTCTACACGTCAAAGAGCCGCAACCTTGTTTTCACGTCATCGTTTTTGAATTAGTGGGAGGAAATGAACATGCGTTGTGACAGGCGGTGAAAAGCCTGAACTGATTGAACCTCACACGGCTGACGACCCAGTTAAAGGGACAGTTCAGGTTTTTGGTAGCGGGCTTTTGTTGAGAGGTTATGAAATGTAACTTAGCAAGTTTGCTTTGTGGGAAACACAGATTGCTTATTTTATTAATCAAACAAATCAGTGTTTTCCTCAGGCATTTATTACTATTTACAGTGAAGTTTATATAGAAAAAGAGGCTGTAGGTCTCTGAAATACCAGCCAGTTAAAAGTTATGTTTAGAAAGTTTTATATCTATGTTTAGTTTATGAAGCAGAAGTTATCCTGTGCTATCCTGTGGGTATTAGGGTGTTTCCTTAGGAAACACCCTAATATGTAAAAAAAAACAACAAAGTTTCAACAAGTCATATCAAAATAAATTTAAATATATCATCTAAAAAAATGTGCATAAAGGTGAAGCAAATAACTAGCATAGTAAACAAAACAAAAAGTCTTAAGAGTTGGTCATAAAGGATTAAAGGAACAGTATGGATTTTTTTTGTCCTGATCCAGAAGATATTTTTGTGTAAAAAATATGAAAAGAGAGTTAAAAATGAAGGAATCGCTGAGGTGAACCCAGAGATGAATGAGAAGACTAAATTTGATGGTTAGAGTCACTGTCAGCCGTTTGCCAACAGGAACAAAAGCTGCAAACTCTTAAAGACGACTCTTCTGGGAACAGGGAGCGTCTTTGTCACTAATATTCCACTGCATGAATGAAAACAAACTTTTCTCCTTCAGGTGATGATAGACGAAATGTCAGGGGATCGGGAATGCTAGCAGCAAACACACAAATGTGCTGAATACTTATTAAGATATTTCAGTTTGGATTAACTGTGAATCATATCTGTGCAAAGCTGTGCCACAAAGCTAAAAAGGAAATAAATAAATAAAATAAGTGTAGCGTAATTACCTGGAGAGTTAAAATTAGATTGCTTGGTGCACAAGCTAGAAGAATGGCAGTCTCACATTAGTGCTGCTTAAATGAAGCAGAGCTTTCCTTCTCCCTTAATGAGACTGGAAGGAAGATGATTTGTGAGCTGCGGAGCGGCTGCTGTGAACCTGTTAGTCAACGTTTACCGCACCGCTTCCATCTTATCCTGGCTGTCCGCGCATCCTTCAAAAGTCTTAAATCCACATATCTAAAATTAAAATGTCTTAAACTGAATTAAAAATGTGATTTAGTCTTCAATTTGTTAATTACAGGACTTGAATGTATCTATTTAATCTTGTATGTGTAGTTTTTCTAATGGGACTGTCCAGTTTGGCAAAAGTTTGACTTTGTGGCGATTGAGGCTACCGCTAGCTAGCTGCTAATATACCCTTAATAACAAGCTGGTTAGCTATCCTGTTAGCATTTGTCAGCAGTTGTACGTCGTTTGTTTTCACCACTGACTCGCTTCTGTTGCCAATCCATGCGAGGCTAGGTGCCTTTAAGCTAGGCACTATGGGGTTTTTTACGATGCTTGGTTACGTAGAACAGGATCACCCAATCATCCACAACATTTAGAATTTTTTCTGTCTTAGATTTCATTCAAGGTGGCATTACAAAAGCTCTTAAAAAGTCTTAAATTTGACTTGTAGATCCCCTGTCATCTGTGTGCATCCAAAAGTGTTACTGATCGTGACTACGTCAGATGTGAGCAACAAAGAGCATCGTATCAGGATATTGGTTTCCCCCTTTTAAGAAGGGAAACAGCCTCAACTCTTTCATCTTTGGTTATGTAATTGCTCCGATTACCCACTTCAACCCTGACAGGAGCAAACGGGTTGCACATTGTGAGGTGGCAAACAAAACCAGATGCGAGCTTATCCTCAATACGGATCTTCCTGTAATCCGCAAGCGCGGAATCAAAACGCTTTTCCATGTCCGCTTGTTTATTTCAGTTCGGAGGTTTGTGTCTGTACACCATAATCTAGTTACCACAGGGATGCATTTAGATGGCAAATATGATTCAACTGCATGCAGAGATTTTAAGCCGTTCCTCCTGGCTCTGTGTCAAAAGCTTAAAAACTTGGCTTCCTCCCCGTTTTTCTCTCCTGCGTGCTCAAACGTCGACTTGCACACAGAAAGGAGCGAGCGGAAAGCCTGAGACGCTGTAGCCGGCGCACACAAATACAGAGAGGATACAGAGGGCCCTGGAGGGCCGCTGCAGAGTGTCAGCTCTTTGTCCCGGTCGCTCAGGGAAATATTGGGTAAGAAAAGCCAGCTCTGTTTGAAACACGAACTCTGGCAGCCCGCAGAGCAGCAAGCACCACAGACTCACTGCAAAGAAAGTGGCAAGTCTCTGTTGATAGTGAAACACCTGGACAATTAGCGGCAAAATGGAAATTCAACTGCAACTCGCGTTCTAGTTACAGCTTATTTTTCACTCCAACAGGTAAAACTGAACCGTGTGACTGGTTGAAAACAACGCATGGAGGAATTTAAGTAAAAATGGCAAAACCCCTGCCAGCATGCCTAGGTGGGCCCCATATGGGGAAAAGGAGGGCAGACTATATGGGTCCCATATGGGTTTGCCCATGTAGGGCTACAGCCCACATGGGCCCTACATGGGCCCTATATGGTGGTGGCCCACATGGGTTTGTCCATTTAGGGCCCATGTAGCGCCCATGTGGGCTGTGGCCCTACATGGGCAAACCCATGTGGGGCCATCGTGGAACCCACATACAAACCCATATGGGACCCATATATCAACCCTCCTTTCCCCCACATTGGGTCCCACCTAGGCATGTTGGCTGGGACCGAAGGAAGGAAGTTTTATTAAGAAAGTCCTATGTACTACAGCACGAACCCTTTGAAAACCTTTGCACGTCCACACACTTAACATTAATTAGTTTTTGATTCCCTGTTTGCCATTTTCCAAAGTGAAAACGAACACCATGTGGACTCTGACTTAAGCTCTTGCCTAATCACAATCCTGCACCCTGACGTTCAGCATGAAGGAGGCACAAACAGCCTCAGGTGGCGCGCAGAGATGAAGGCTTTTCATAGAAATGGGATTGGAAAATTAACTCAGCGCAAGTTGGTGGGGGGGGACTTTACTCGATCTGCCTCTTGAGATCGGGGATCTTTAATCAAAGATTTCCACTCATGATCAAAGCGCCCTTGCCTTCGTGCTTCCCTTCCTTCACGTCGCCCTTTTAATCCGAGGAGCACGGGAAAAGCTTGCCGTCGCTTCGGCATTTTTTCCCCCCTTACATCTGTAACTTGTATTCTTCTCATGAACTTCTTGTGGCAAACTGTCCTCCCCTGCCGGATCTCGCTCTCCGTCGTCATCTGAAGGAAGCATTACTCCTGTCATAAATTAGGCAGGACGCTTGAGTCTCTGTAAGCCCGATGATCTTGGTTCGGTAGTTGAGGATTTTATCCACAGCTCAGCTTCCTGTTTGACTGCAGACACACGCTGCCCGACTCTAATCTCTCATTGTTATACACTCCTGACTCATTATGTGCAGCAGTCTGCAGCGTGCTCAGAACTTGCGGGACTCTCTCGACCCCTCGTCAGCCGCTTTAATTGCCTCGGATGCTAAAGAAGTTCCCTTTAATTCGCCTTCGGAGTGGCGTTTTTGTTTGATGTTCGAGGTTTAAAGAAGTGGAATCAGCACACACACACACACACACACACACACACACACAAGCGCGGCCTTGATTGCAAATGAGAAGACAGAAGCAAACAGCCAAACATACAAAAGCGATCTGTTCGCATCTCACCTCCACTACTGCGAGGCAAAGTAGAGAAATTAGGTGAGCTCTCGCTTCTCTCTGACACCGTGTATTCACCTGCCTTCCCTCCCACTCGAGCCGGCCCACACCATCCACCTACACGCGGCCCCTGAAACTCTGCGCGCGCAGACGCGCTCCGTTCTTTCCTTTTGTCCTCCAGTGGAGCTGATACTCGTTCTGTGATGAGCTTGACATGGCGAGGGTTTTGTTTGTCTTTAAAATTAGTGGAGAAAAATAACCAGAGAGAGAGAAGGAGAGAGAGACCTCTGCTTGTGAAGTCATAAAGCAAATACAACCCACATGTAGTTACTATTAACACCAGATACATACCGGAGACAAAGAGTATCTATGGAGTACACTGTTGGTATGAAATGATTTTTATTTCAAAATCTCAGAATAATTAAAGGTTTTTTTAATTTACTTTCTTGAAATTGTGAATTTCACAAACATTAAGGCTGCTTTCACACTGAAGGTTTTCCTCTTTTTTCCTGAAATCCATTTTTTATTGTGTGTGTGTGTGTGTGTGTGTGTGTTTGTTCATACTACTAATTAAACCCGACTGCAGTGAGACTTCTGTGTGAATGGTTTGTGTCCCCAAAGCGACCCACATGCACAGAAAAAGAACTTTGATGTCACACAGCGGCGCTCTGCTTACGGAAGTAATAACGGATGGAGTCGTTTATGAATCAATTCATGAAGTTTACTCGGCAACGAGAGCCGACAGTATCGTCTCAAAATCGTAACAGCGAGAAGAAAGCTAATAAAAATAAAGCGATGACCTTTTGTGGAGCATTGACTGCAACTTCTGACCCAACCAGGAGTGGTGGGACTGCGATGTGATTCGCTCCAGTGTCACAGACATCTTTCATAAGATCATAATTTTAATTTTCAGCCATTTTTTTTACACCCTGATTTCCACGTCTGTCTTTTTATGGTGCATAATTATGACGCATGTCCCACAAAAATTACATAAAAATCAGATAAAATTTGCCATGCTAATTTTAGCTGCTATGAAAGTGTTACTATTCACATTACACGAGTCCCACACTGAATGCCACTCAGTGAGGAGGAAGCCACTGGTCCAAAAGCAGCAGGAAGAGATTACCGTTAGCAAATGTCCTCATTATTATGGAAAACAGAGCTCACATGAGAATCCAACAGCCAGAAATTTGCTGGAGGTCTGATTTTTCTAAAGGTGGAATTTGTAGCTGAAAAAGTGTGTGAGAGAAAAGTTGCCAACAAACCAGACGAAGCTAAATGTCTAGCTTACTACCATGAGAATCTTGTGGAAGGATATTCAAATTATTTGACCTTAATCATGCAGTTTCAACATTATATCTACCAAATACAAATGAAATATACGTAAACCTATGAATCTGAAGAAAGCTAAAACAAAGTCTCTCTCGTTCTGACCTAATTTTTCCAAAATAGCAAATGTTTAGCTTGACTTAACGTCAGTGAGGGGAAAAAAGGCCAGTAATTTGATTTGAGCTGTGTCTTTGGGCCTGTGCGATCCTTTTCATCTGCCTCTGAGTCCTGTTGTTGGAAGAATCACACAGGTTTGCATCTCACACACTTGTTTGTGAAGCTTCCTCTGTCCCTTCCTCACTTTTCTTGATTTCCATCCTCGCTACTCTGTCGCTCACATGCTCTCCCCTTTGTTTTCTGCAGGGGATCTACAGTGTAGCACCACAGCAAAACATCAGACGCTCAGCGCAAATCCCAACGGGCTACGTTTTTAATTCTCTCTATTCATTCACAGAGTGCTGTTCCTGTGCCTCTAATTCTCCATCTTCTTCTCTTACATCTGCTACAATGTGTCATTATCTGCAGCTCAATTATATCCTCTTATCCTCCCACCTCTTCCCCCCTGAAAGATCTAAATTTCTCCAAGCGAAGGTATCTGTGACTCATAAAAATAGCCCCGGCATCCGTTACCAGAATAGGCCGCGTACAATACTATGGAAGGACTATTTAGCATAACCAATGTGTGGGCTGTGATGTTTAATCAAAGAGATGTGGAGCGTTTTTAAAAAACAATAAAGGAATTAGCGCTTACATGGTTTCGTCGTTCTGGAACTCCAGCTTGCCGGAAACCTCGTCGTAGTCCTCCCCTGCTTTGGCGGTGCCCTCGACGGTGTGGTAAGGCACGGCCACCTTCCCCCTGGCACCGGACGTCCTGTGCACCTTCACCTGCATGTTGCCGACGCTCTCGCTCACCCTGGTGGAGTTGCTCTCGAACGTGAAGATGCCGGCGTGGTCATCGTCGTAGATGGTGACGGTGGCAACGGGGGCGTTCCCCAGGGCCGCCTTGGGAGGGACGTGGGAGGAGATGCCGACCGTGCTGTTGCTGGACGTGATGGAGTTGGGCTCCAGGACGGAGACCTCGGCCCGGTGGACGATGCGGGGGTTGCTGAGGCGCACGTAGAAGTGCTCGTCCTCCTCGAAGATGTCGTCGTCTATGACGCCGACGGTGAAGTCTTTAGTCGTCTCGCCAGGCTTGAAGACCAACGTGCCCTCGGCAAACTCGTAGTCTGAGCCTGCAGTGGCTGTCGCATCCTCCGTCCGGTAGTCCACCTGTGTGCCACGGGTGAAGAGACTTCATTAAATATTTAGAGAGTGGAGCTTTAGCAAATTGCTGACTGGTTAATATTTCATAGCTTAAGTAGTTTGGGTTGGTTTTTATTTCACACTGAGGATTTGGAAGATTTTCACATTTACACAGCCTGGCAACAGTTTTCATACATTTGACCCTTACGATGTATTTCATTAGAATTTTAAGTGCCTAAGACAAAGTAGTGTATACATATGGCTTTATTTTATTATGTTTTGCAAATAAATATCTAAGAAGTGTGGCTGCATTGATTCCACCTTACTTGTCAAGTCAAGTTTATTTATGTCATATTTGAGTAACAAGGCAGTTCATAGTGCTTTTCATGGTAAAAACACCATGTACATTCTCAATCCCAGGAACACCATCATCATTGAACTCAGGACAAGTTCAAGGTCACTGGGTTCTAGCTCTCACCTTAACTGTGCAGCCGGCCTCTCCTCCATGGCGGCTCACCGTCAGCTTCAAGGACCCGCAGTTCTCAAAGCACTGGTAGTGAGAGGGGTCGAACTGCAGGTAGATGGTGTTGGGATCTTCCTCCTGCCCGCTGGCCTCATGACAGCTCACCACTTTCCTGGCCTGGTCAGCCGCGTGCTTTTTCAGGATGTTCCCAGCTCCGATCATCATGCGCGTGGCCTGAATGCGATAGAAGGCCCGGCTCTTCTGCTGCTGCACCAGCACTTGGTAGTTGGCCATCTCAATCAGCTGCTCCATGTCTTTGTCTGGATGCCTCTGTTTTAGGTCCTTCAAGGTGCGCGCCATCTCCCGGCGGGCCTCTTCCTCTTGGTCCTGCTCGGCGCTCATCCCTCCACCCTCCTCCACCCCCTCCAGCATCCCATCCAGAGCCTCCTTGTTGTGAAGGTGGGAGTTCGTGCCCTGTCCGTCCATCTCCAGGTCCATTTTGGTGAACATGGCATCACCTTCGGACTCGATGATGATGCCTCGGTTCTTGTCGGTGCGGTAGCGCTTGCTGACGTACTTGTAGAAGAGCAGGCGTCGGTCTGCGATCCAGGCTTGCAGCACGCAGAGAGGGAAGAAGAGGAAGGTGAGGACCGCCTCCCAGACCTCGACCTCCCCAGGAGAGAAGACAGACAGGATCAGGTACAGCCAGATGTAGGCGAACACGCTCCAGGCGGCAGTGACAAAAAACACCCGCAGGTGCTTTATCTTGCGGGTCTCGCTCTCTGGCACCACGTAGACACAAATGGCGATAATAATGAACATGTTGAACGCAGCGCTGCCCACAATGGTGCTGGGCCCCAGAGATCCAGCTTCAAAGTTGTGGCCGACCACTTCGATGACAGACAGCAGGATCTCTGGCGCCGAGGAGCCGAGAGCCATCAAGGTCAGGTTGGACACCGTTTCATTCCAGATGCGCACGGTGGTCGTTGTCGTTTCGCCGTTCGGCTTTTTGATGGTGATCTCCTTTTCCTGAGAGGTGATGACCTCGATGGAAGACATGAAACGATCCGCGATGATGGACATACCCAGGAACATGTATATGAGAGCCGCAAAGTAAACAATGGCGCGAGCCACCTTGTCACCAACCGCAGGGTTCTGGGGGTTCCACATGGGCAGCACCACGCCCTCTGAGCAGTTGTCCTCGCTGGAGCAGTTCTTCGGGGTGTCGCCGGCGTCTTCATGGCCGGAGCTGCCGTGGGAGAAATGAGTGACTCCTGGCTGAAGGACCAGCAAGAAGGTGATAAACATCCACGGGGCGATGGGTCGTGGTAAGCTCATGGTGCGTTTGTCTGAAGTCATGATCAGATTTGGAGTCTTCTAATGCTGGAGATCAAATTGTGTCACATTTGAGGGTTTGTGGAAGGTTCCTCTGCAAGAGAACAGAAAGAAAAGATTTAATATTGAAGGAGTGTTCTAGATCCAGTGCCTTAACAAAAGTTTTTATACTTTGAATGTAGGACTGGATGATATGGCTGAAAAACATACCACAATATAAGCATTTCATTTCAGTTGAGATGGATAATTACTGATTAGTTTATTGTTTTAAATATCTGAAATACTTCTGATGAGGTTGCATGACCTTTCCTGTTTAATCCAAAGTTTTCGCTCCGCGTTGTTATTTTTAAGCAGTTTCGAGGCCAGGTGGCGAAACCTGAAACTGCTGCTGTGCAAGTTACCCAGCAACTTGTTGCTAGGTAACAAGGAGTGAGTGAGTTGGTTGATGCCACCAACTATCTCACTCAAACATGAGAGTTTGAGCGGCTAAAGCCTTTCCTCTGCTTACATATCCCAGAATGCCATGAGGTTCTGGGGAAAATGGAAAAAAAAATTGAAAACAATGAATACTTTTCCTTCATTACTGTGCATTGGTCTATCAGATGAAATCCAACCACACAATAATTTGAAGTTTGTAGCAAAATGTGGATGAAGTTGCAGGCGAATAAAAGACATGAATCATAATCAGTTCTTTTTAGTTCTCTTCCTAAAATGACCTCTAAACAAAAAAAGTAGGCAAAAGCAATCAGAGCTGTGCACTTTTATATAAAACTGATGTGGGGATCCAACCGTTTGTTCAGTCCAAGCCTCTGGCAGCTACTTTTGGTTGACTCACAGGGTACTGAACAATCCAGTTAGACTCCTACACATATAATGTGTCCATTGTGTGCAGAGAAACTGCAAAAATGTTGCACTCTGCACCTGTAGTACAGAGGGGAAAAGTGACTAAGTCCACTGCGTACGCTGTAGTCAGATGAAGATCCAGAAATAATCTTTCTTGGTATTAAGAGAAAGCAGGAAAAGAGCTCTGGTCCCTCGGTAAGCTCTTCTACATTATTATTTAAAAGAAAAACACTCCCGGTAGCTCATGAAAACTGCATGGGAAAGACTGCTTAATGCTAAAGCGTAGTAAACACCTCTAGTCCTGCGCTCTACATAGCCAATATCAGGGGAAGACCTTAAAATAATCCTTCAGTGGCTTTCTTGGCAGCTGGGTTTTAACAGCTTTGAGCGAACAATCCAGGCAGCAGCGCCGACACCACCCGGGGAATTAACATCTGCAGCGGCGTGAGCGGCGAGGAACAGCCCAAGAAACGTCAATTAATTTAACCGGTGCCTCCTAATCAAAAATTTAAGACCACCTCCATCCCCAAAATAGGTTTCCCCCCATCAGCAGCAGGGGGAGATTCACGTTGCTTTACGTACAGCACAGGCTCTCATTGGCATGCAGCAGAGGAGAGCTGCATCCTGCACTCTGACCCACCTAACAGGAGGAGCACGTTTCCCCATCGAGATTTCATTTCACGGGGCGAGGGGAGGGCAGGGAACACAGATGCACAAATTAAGCTGGAATTATTTATTTTTATTTTTTTAACTGCAGCTCATGAGGGAAATAAGCCGACTGTATTTGTGCATCCCAGTGTAACGGCTTAACAACACCTGTATGCTCATCGCAGTGAGCCAAATGCCAGCAGGGTTCGGCGCTGCAGATGGCAACAAAGCAAGTCGAACCGGCACAGTTCCCCCTGCTCGGCTGCAGATGCATAAAATAAAATGCAGTCCCTTTCATCTGGCACACAAGCCTGCACAAATGTGTGAGTGGGTGACGTTTCTATGGCAAAGGCAAGCTTTCCAACTGGTAGTGGTGCTGAAATCCACACACTTCTTTTGACTACGGTATCAAGCCACAGAGTCTGTGTGGTTCCTTCGTTTTTCTGCAGTGGATTTCTCACAACAACAACAAAACAAACATGAACAAGTAGTAGCAGATAAATAAGGTTCATCTCTTGTTTCACTGGAGTTTTGAAGTCAAAGAGTGAAATATTTAACCTTCTTCTCATTTCATTGATTATGTGGGAGAATACCAGTTAGAGGAGAATAGAAATATATTTTATTGTCCCACAGAGCTGCAGGACATTCGATTGCATCCTAAAGCAAAAGGTAAACGGTAGCAAGAAAAATGTAAAAAGAGAAAATAAGACTTATTGTAATGTATGTTACCAGAGTAAACTCTAGCTCTCTGTACTGAGGGATTATAAAATTGACTTATTTTTAAAAAAAGTATTCATCACCGATGTTGAGCCCAGCAGGATGTTCCCTTATGATTTCATAAAAAAATAAATAAAAACTCATGTCAGTTTTTAAAACAATAAAATGAACAGAAAAGTAGCACAGACCGAGTTAAACCGTGACAATTTAATCCTCCGACATTTTTCTTTCTGCCAAGCAGAGGTTCAAAGGCCAGCAAATAAACACTTGCACATAATGAGTCATTTTGATGCCTGCTTGCTCTTGTTTTGAGTCTGTCTGTGTAAGTGTGCACACACAGTCACGGTAAGAATCGAGAGTTCTCGCAAATGCCATGAAGGAAAATCACCAAGACGAAGGAAAAAAACAAAGGAGCTTTGACTAAATTAATGAATTTAGTTGGCGCCCCTGGTAAAGTTACGTAAAACTTGGTTTCGCAGGTTTTACTCAAGTTTATCGTGCAACACGTTGGAACTCACTTTGAGCAAAAAGTGGCAAAGTGGGGTCAGCAAGTCTCTGTCGCGCCACCTGGTTGCTTGGGAGGAGTTACAGAAAACAACTTCCTGTCCCAAACCAGGAGCATGTGTGTTATTTGAGCCTCATCCCAATCAATTAGCAGCAAAATGTTGCAACTTTAAATAACAAAGAATCTCCCGATCTATTTACAATGTTACAAGAAACCATGAGGAAATTATATGCACTTAGCGGTTCGTTAAAAAATATTTGCCACTAAAATATGTTCATGTCCAAACAGATAAGCAAAGAGGAAGCCAAGATTTTAGAAAAAGATGATATAGTTGCAAAGTAAAAAAAAAAAGACTATAAATTCATCAAAACAGCTGGTTAGTTGTTGTTTTTGTCCAATTTCCATGTAGGATTTGCTTTTTGTGCGTTTGGAATGGATGATTATCAGAGCCAGGCTAGTAGGACAAATATTTTTGTTTGAACCAGATTCACAAATTTGCCACACATTCAGATATTCAGTGCCATAAGGATTTTTGGTATCCATCCCCAGATTTATACCAGTCAATAGCTTTAAGTCTGCTTTGCTTGGCGCGTTCTTTAGTCTTCATGCTGTAATAGCAGCCAGTGACTGGATCTTCCAGACTCAGGCGACTTTATGCTACCATCACTGCAGACACAGTCAGTGCATTCAGGAAGTCTCCATCCACTCAGCACCAATTGGGTGGACCTCTGTTAAACTACATCAGTCACCTTTGTTCACTATGATTGATTTGTAAAATCAACAAAAAGGCCAAAACATCCAAGGGGGAGAATACTTTTTATTGGCACTGAGCCTCCCATAGAAAGCTGAAGAAAAAGGACGAAGTGGACGAACTAGAAGGCCTGTCCAAGACAAAAGGTCAAAGGTCCTTCTCTCTTTATGCTCCAACCTTCTGAAGTGTTACCAAGTTCTCTTCTATTGGCAGAAAATGGTTGTAACAAACACTGGCTTTTACATATACAAACAATTATTGCTTAGCATGTAATTTCTAGCGTCAGGAATAAAAAGATGGATTTAATACAGTTTGGGTTTCTTTTTTTAGAGGCATGGAATTTGCTTTATTCCTTGCATTATATTGAATTTTATTACCACATTACTCACCTGGACGCAGTTGTCAGTTGAGTCAGCCCGGTGTAGAAGTTGTAGCCTCAGGAGATGAACTTCTCCCTCATGTTGCTCTGTGGAGACACAATTCATCTGTCATCAACAAATTGCGGAGAGTGTTGTACAAAAAAAATGTACAAGGAAGCAATCCACGTTAGTACAGAGTTTTAATGAGCTTATTTACATTAATAAATAAATGTCACCTGGGGGAACGAAAAAACACAAATAATAATACTGATAATAAAACGCACAGTTGCGTGTTGAAGACGGTTAAAAAAAAATAGAGTCAAACTACAAAGGAGAATGGAGATCAAGTGGATTGCTGATAATCCAAGCAGGAGAGAGCGGTCCGGTCGGTGCACACAGCTGTGGCACAGATACTCACAGAAAGCCCCGAAGCCCGACTGGATCCCGGTCTCACCGTGGCCACCCTGCACCACCTGAACGCGGAGAGGCAGCCTGTGTGCCATCCACGCAGCGGGCTGGTTTGATGCTCCTGGCTTGTTGCGCTGGCGTCTTGGAAATGCCGCGTCGCTTCCCACTCCGTTTCCTCGATGTTTTCCTGACAGTTAACCCTACCTCAGCAAACTTAAGGCAGTCCGATCACTTCCCCTCACTGATTTGCTTTTTGAACCATCTTCCACCAAAGCTATTGCTTTTATTGTTATTATTTAATTTCTAAAGTAAAATAAAAATAAAAATAAATCAGCTTTCTTCTCTTTAGACTATAGGGGCGATTGTTGATGCGTAAAAATAATAAATTAAATTGCTGGGTCTATCCTCGTTCCCTCAGCTTCAACCAGAGAAAATTTCATGAGATTCGCCAGTTTACGAAAATAAAGACGAAAAACATTTTCTTTGGAAAGCCGGGGGAAAAAAAAAATCCTTCGCTCTTCTGTCTAAGCTGGTAACGCCAAAAAAAAGAAAGAAAGAAAGAAAGAAAGAAAGAAAGAAAGAAAGAAAGAAAGAAAGAAAAGAACCAAGGACCGCACATGAGAGTAGGCGTGAATGGATGGTGTAGAATCGAAAGGACGCAAAACGGCACGGAGCATGGATCAGGACAAGATGGACATCAAGCGGAGGAATGGTGGCAGACAGGGAGAGAAGTTGAGGTGCTGTGCAAAAAGGAAGAAGGCTCGCCTTACTCTTGCGGCGTGGGCAGCATTGGCATAAGAAGCGCGATGAGCGGAGAAGCGAGAGCTGTAACACTGCAGAAACAGGGGAGGAGACGTTCACAAGCGGCGCTACACGCACGGCTGGTCCTCCTGACTGCGCATCAGGAGTCCGGGATGAATGAATGGACAATTAGACTCCAAAAATCCACGCAATTGTACACTCATCATAGATATAGACCATAAAGGGAAGTTGGGTATATATACACACACCAATGGCTTTTATTTGTTGTTGTTTTGAGCCTCCCCGATGTTGATTTGTTTCTGCTGTGGGTGGTGGGGTGGCGGGTGTTTTAGTCTGGAGGGTTATATATAGCACAGAGAAAACGCAAAGTCTCAATTTCATCCTTAAATAGACTACTGGCCAAATGATCAAACTCACTCTCCAAAGTAAAAATGACTGAAACTGACCAGTTGTGTAACAAGACTAAACAATAATGGAGATTTAAAACAAATGTTATGCAGTTGAAATCATATTAAATTCATTACTTCATAGTTCCTATGAAGTTGGTGTTTTGTGCTGCCTGGAACCTAAAACACCATTAAATCCATCAGTGATTATTGACTAGATTGGTTTCTTGTTTTTGTTTTGTTTTGTTTTTCAGGTAAAGGGTTAAAAGGCACAATTAGTGGATTCAATTAAACACTGTTTAGCTGATTAGATTAATTATCTATTTTTTTCTGCAAAAAATAAATCAAAGAAAATGTAAGAGGGAACTTAACCTTTCAATGTAGGATATATTTCTATGATAACAAAGATAAGTTACACGTCAAATAATCACTTGAGATTATTTCCTTACTGATTAAACAAGTTTGTTTATTAAAAGTTGGAGAGGTAAAATGTGTATTTATAGTGTATTTATTTAATTATTTGTTTAAGCTTTATGTTAAAATCATGTTTCTGAATGGATTCCTGACCAAGAGGCATCAACAAATACAACACAGAAAAAAAAATTATTGCAAGAAAGTTATATATTAGTAGGATCCTAAATTGTGTTTTGGTGTCTAAAAGTGAACAGAGAATCAGTTATGCAAACACAGACACCTCGAATTATGAAATAAGTGAAATATCTAGCTTAATGAATTGATAAGAAAAGATAAATTGAACTGGGATTTCTACTATAAATCAGAGTTAGAAGAGGAATCAAAATAAAATGGTTAAAACAAGCCGTTCATTTTGGTTGGTGCAAGTTGGTTGTGCCACCAAGAGGGGAAACAAGAAACACTGTTAGCTTATATGGCTAACAGTGTTAGCTTGTGTGGCTAACAGCGTTAGCTTGTGTAGCTAACAGCGTTAGCTTGTGTGGCAGTGCAAAGACAGTTCCCACTGTGCTTATCAGTGCATATTGAGGTATATTTGGTGTTAGAACAATTAAAACAGGCAGTTTTAACCATTTTTGAAGGGAGTCTCATATATTTTGCAGGTGGTTAGGGTTTCTAACTCCAATGGTATTAAGTTTGATGCTTCCATATTAGCACGAAGGTAATGGAGACAAAACCCTGCATAAAACGAAGATGAAGGCAACTCCTCTTTCAAAATCTGTCTGGGAAGAACAAGGATGTGAAGATGATTGAAAAGAGTTTGTTTTTCTTTTAAAATATGGTATTTGGTGATATTTTAGCCAATTGTTTTCATGAGAAAATTGGGAAAATATGTGAAGTAGGACTATAGACTTGTTAAAAGAAAGAGAAGTACAAGAGCAGGAGATTCCACTACACCTGAGGGAGGAAGGAAGATAAGGGAGTGTTGTTGTTGTTTTCTTTTTTGTTAGAATTTCCAGAAAATAAAGTGATTAAAAGATGGTGGTAAACTAAAACAAAAATTATCATCAACAAATACCTTAAAATACTGTAAAACTTGGAACCATGACACTAAAAAAACAAACAAACCTCAAGAGAAGCGATATCCCTGTTGCATTTATTACAATAAACAAACATTTTCAACTGATTCCCAATGTCAGAATGTCAACATGCCTAAGAAAAATGTGTCAGTAATGGCTATTTATGGCTCTAAAAAGGTCACCAGGTTTTGTTAAGGTTTTATCATTACCGTCCCCGAATGTGTGCGTCTTTAACCATCCACATGTTCTCACTCGGAAAATATCCCGGTCTACATCTTTAAAGCTGGAGTGGCAGCGACGCGAGCGATATTGCCGTCATTATAGACGGCGTTCATTTAGTTTTATAGGTGCATGATTGCCTGTTATGATTATGAGGGGCAGGCTTGACGGGATGATTGTGTCAAACCTTGGAGGGGAAATAAAAGAGATTAGACTGTGAGCCCGAGGACAGGGAGTGCCGGAGGAGCGGCTCGGCAGAGAGAAGTGCTCCTGCGGAGACGAGACAGTTTCGAACCGCATGCTGATGCTGGAGGAAAGGTTTGTACCGCCACCTGTGGCGATGCGTCCCCTCAACACGTCACACGCCGTTTAGAGGAGCAGGTAACTTGCAAACGCTCGTCTGCATCTAAAAGCTCTTAGAGCGGTGTAGAGAAAACAAAACAAAACAACAACAAAATCTCTTCTCATCTCAGCAAAATCTCAATTTATTGAAAAACTAAATAGCTGCAGTGAAGCTGGCTCGTTCTGCTCGTAGGTGGGAGCAGATGGTGATGTATGTGCCTTTAGCTTCGGTGAACAGAAGGTGTTGCTCGGAGTAAACCGATGCAAATGGTTTTTACTGCCTCTTTGCAAGAAGGCAGTGAAATGACACCCCACTATATTCTCCAGCTTGTTTAAAATCTCTTCAGGCGACTTAAATAAATGTCACAGTCCATCACTGTAGTTTAGCTCCTCAGACCCACTCTAGCACTCAGCAGAGTTAGTAAAGCTTTCACAGCATGCATCCTGAGAGGTTGTGTCGGGTGAAGCCCCGTCAGAGGCGGACTCCTCAAGAAATGAGGTGCAGCTTGGATAAACACTGACAGGGAATTTACCGCATATTCTTCTTCAAAGGCTATAAATGATAAGCAGTAACATTTCAAAGCGTTAAAACAAATTAGTTTCAATCAAAAAAGTTTCCAAGCTTACGCCTCACAGAGCAGCCCTTCCCATGATTCCCCACACTCGGCTCCTTCAGACTAGCCGGCAGCAATTAGCAAACACCCGGTTGAGCTGCGCATCAGCCGAGCTACGCCTCGTCAAAACGTCGTTAAAAATGTAGTAGAGGAGCGGTGTTGAGTTGACTTTCTGACGACGGGTTGCCAGAGAGAGCAGGAGTTTTTAAAGAGACAGAGAACCAAATTCAAGAAGTTAAATCATGACGCAGAGTAACTGAAGTTAACACAGTTACTGTTCCTTCAAAGTTCAGCAGTTTATGTAAGAGCATATTTATTTTGTCAACCTGGTTTGGTCCCTCCAACCAATCAAATCTCATCTACTGTTGGGCAGTTTTCATAAAACTTTGTTTGCTGTACACCTGAGAAATCAGCCACGTAGCAGGAGATTATTTAAAATCAAACCCAAGATGATTTATTGCAGACCCAATAAATCCTGCAAACAGTCCCGGCTCGGGACTGTTTAACTCCAGTTGTTCAAAGCGGCGACTCCGTCTCTGCGAGTTCCTGCAGATATTTTTACCACCTAGTTGCCAGATGATGTTTTAAATGGGCCAATTAAAATATTATGAAGCAAAGGGCGCTCAGTCACTTTAGCAGAACACCCAACGACACAAACAATGAAGCTCAGCGCTGCAGCCTGAGCGGGATGTAATTGCACTGGTTGGAAACGCGGCTTAGATGAAATGCATTTCTTTCTGTATGTTGAGGAGGAGTCGTAAGGAATGGCTCCGTTTCAGCCCAGAGAGAAGTGACTCACATTTAGCAGTGACGCACGCTTAGATAAGACATAAAAGGCTAACAGTCTTTTAAGTTATTTAGAATGACAAACGACGCACTCACATGATTTTGATAAAAAATAAAAATAAAAATTAACAAATAAATATATATGTATATTGCAGCATTGTGGCAGATTAGACTGATTTGTTTTAAAAGTGTTTGTTGCTGGAAGATTGTGAAGATTGTCTGGCTGCTCCACTTGTTAGAAATGTTTGAATTATGTCACCAAACACACAGGCCCACCATGCGCCCACCGAGTTTTTGCAAAGCTGAGATTTTCTGCACAGTTTGCACCTCTCGTCCACAGACACAAGAGTTTTTGGCGAGAGAGACACATCCCACCGTCTGCATCGATGCAGATTTCGAAAGTGGCTTTCAAAATGTAAATAATGTCATAAAGAGCATTATAAGTAGAGTCAAATTTGATTGTTTATTTTTTTTTTATTCCAGTAATTTATGAATGAATTACAGAATTAAATCGGGGTAAAGTGGAGTTCTGTCTCGTGTCTATTTATTTAGAAGTTTTCTCATCAACCGCCGAGTTATTAAACCTAAAATCACATTTAGGTTTAGAGTGACATTTTAATCGGACCAGCATGTTAAATTAATCGACTAAAAGGGTTTGATTCGTGCAATTCCGATAAAGATTTTTCTCCACTGAATACTGAGAAAAGTATCAATAAGCACGCCGTTTTTCATCAAGTGTAAATAAAGACATATGACCTACTTTTTCCAGATTGCTACTAATCAGAATTTCTTCTTTTTATGAGTATCAGTTGCCAATTATTACTTTAGTAATTTGAATATTTAGTGTACTTTTGTTGCGCATTTACATAAGAGTTTTCCTTCACCGGCCAACAGTTCACATGTCACAGTGTCTGAAAGCTTCACCAGTGGTGCAGACCGTGTCAAAGGGTAAAAAGATGGCAGGTAGTCTCACTGGAATAAAAAAAAAAGAAGAAGAAAAAAATATCACAGTAAACAGTCAACTTCGTTTAATATTATGAAGGAAAGAATCAGTGAATATTTGGAAGCTGGAGCAAATATTTAACTCAAATCATGGTAAGGCTGACAAACATCTTAAAGCTCCTACAGCCGATGAAAACGACGTTCCACAGCAGCAGAAACATTGTGAAAACACCTGATTTCTGGTTGGAGATCTTAAGAGCAGCTAAGAAAGGTTTGTTTTTGTTGCTACGGCAACTGCTGCTACTGCGGCGTATCCATGGTTTTCAAAGACGTGCTCATGACTATTGTGATGCTGAGCTATTTTTGATTCCTCTATAACTTTATATTAGTTCTCATTAGAGGCTGTTTGCGCTGTAAGAGGCTCTCAGCTGTTCAGGGCTAAAAAAAAAGAAAAAAAAAGGTTTTTGTCATTAACCTTTTAAATAAGATTTGATGGAGTTGCGCCCATAATGCCACCTGTAATAAGACAGAGTAATATAGGAATATCAGGGGAGATTAATTGAGGCGTTTTTGGCATTACAAAGCACTGCAGCAGCCGTTTAGGCCGCAGCTTTTACATGAAAGTCGGCTTACAAAAGCCGATTATGCAGTTGTAGTGACAGAGGCAGGCTTGTGAAGTTTTACAGCATCCTGTTAAACAAAAGTTTCTCCCCTGGCAGCATCATTCGAACAGATGCTCCAATAACTTATTGATAACAGCCTTGATCCATTTGCTGTCTCGGGAATATACGACTCTAATAATAACAGATAAGATGCCAAAGTTGGGACAGCGCATCGTGCTGCGAGGTAAAGCAGTCGTCTGGGGTTCAGTTCCTGATCTGATGCATTCATTCCCAACACGTCTTCCTGCCTCATTTCCTGTCTGACTCACTTAAGATAGGTGTTCTCACATAAAAAGTTTCAGTGGTTGAAGCTACAATTTCTGACAAATCATGAAAAATGATTGAATTCAGAAATACTTTACTGATCCCAAAGGGAAATTAAAAGGTTGTTGCAATTCAAATTATTCGAGATTCTTCAAAGAGGGCAAAGTTGTTGTATTCAGCTGCTGGTCAAGCTGTATGACAACATTGCTAGGTTAAACGATTTACTCTATTTAGTCTATTTGGTTCTCACTCTGTACGACCCGACCCGTTCTTGAATCAGCAAAGCAGAAAAACCCAGAGGTGAGGAAACGCTCACCTGAGAACGAGAGCATGTCAAGTCATCACGGTCAGTTTTTGTGTCTGTTTGCCATTTTGTGGTAAATCATTAATCAGTCAGGACAATTTTTACTTTTCAAAAACCAGCGATTTCTCTGAAAACCTCACATAAAGTTAAAGTTGCTGATAAGAGCTCTGCTGCTCTTTTCTTGTATTTTCTTTCCCCTTATTTGTACATTTCCTTGTATTCTGTGCGTCTGCATCCAAACATGAGCCGCACGTGAAGCTACTGCGTTGACCTTAAAAAGACATGGAGGGGATTTATGAAGAGGACCGGAGCGGAGTCAAGTGGACTGATCTAATTATTGGAGATTACGTGGCGTAAAGTTACAGTAAAAACCATTTGGCCTGGCTAATGTGCTCCATTAAGGACATTTTCAAATCCCAAATGTGTTTTCTTCACCCATCAGCTTTTTATGAAAAACGATCAACAGGCAGGCGGGAGATAATGAGGCCATTTTTACCATCTATGCACCTGCGGGACAGAATAGATCATTTCCATCGATACAGGCAACGCCACAAGGACCATTACTTGGTAATCTGGAAGAGAGGAGTTTTTCAGGTAAGCCGATGTGGTCTGCCACTATTGTGGCAAATCTCATAAATATTTTAGCAGGTACAAGTGGAGAATAGCATTTACTCATTTTGTAGATTGGAAATGCGGATAGAAACCAAACCGATTGAATGGACACAAACGGGAAGAGAGACGGATCTGTGTCAGATGTCTGTTGTCGCCAATGTTTGCCTCAGGTTTGTATTTTGTGTAATTATGTTGAATTATGTACTTTATTTCCTGCTAGCTACTATTTTACTGCCAGTTAGTGGAACACAAACACATCTGCATACTGGATATTTTAAAAAAAGACATTGTGTTTAAAGGTGGGACGAACCAATCCACTTTTTTCACTTCCAATACCGATACAGATATCTGAGGTTTAGTATCGACTGATACCGATCCGAAACAGAAAAACGGTGCTGAATTGACTTAAAATTTTTCTTTTTTTTTTAAAAGACACAGACATAAATGTACTGAATTACAGATTAATTTGATAACTCTGCACCAGAACAGAACATTTAAATACACCAATAGTTTTTACATGTTGCTTAAACATGTACAAACAACACAACTTTAACAGTTAGAAGAAAAGCCAATGCAAAATAAATAATAAAGCAATTAGACTGAACAGATCCGACACATAGTCACTCATGTGGACTGATCTAGAATTGTTTTCAATACTGAGACCAATACAGGTAATAAAACCAAGTCAGTGCATCTCCAGTTTGTAGTCAAACTCAATGGAGGGTTGCCATTTAGGAGAAATTGAACTCTTTCCGTTTCCCTTCTCTTGCAGCTTCCAGCCCCTGCAGTGCTACTGAGACGCTCCGCTTCTACAAACCTCCACTGTCGCGTGTTTTTCATTTTTCCAACCGTTGTGGTGAATGTGTCTGCATGTAGGTACAGGCAGCAGTAGCATTTGAAGAGCAGTTTTCTGCTAATCGCCTGTTAGGATGCCTCTAGATCTCATATAACCCATGCTGCGGTGCAGATGCCTCAAAGCATTTGCTAGCTCCAATTAAACAGACATTTCGAACATTTATTTTAGTGGGTCATTTGTTAGAACAGCCAACCTGACCATCTGTTGCTGCCTCTGCCTCTAACATGTTGCCATCTTGTGGCCAATTTTGAATCGTAACAGGTGGACTGATGAAAATATTTCAGTGAAAGAGCTAGATGATTACAGCTGTTAATCTGCTGTATTTTTTTTTTTACAGTTGACACTGGATATTACGAAGCATACAAGAATACTTGAGAGACATATTTCCCCCCCCTCTCATTAAAAGTTTATACCTCTAAAACTGAAGAAACACACAGATCATGTGGGAGAATCTGACATTAGTTCAACATTTCACTCCACAAATCTAAAGTATGACAGGAAGAAAACCAAACAAAGTCCAACAGTAACGCTTTATTTGACAGGGTGTGCATGAGACCGACATGTCACTGTCATAAACATGACATAACACCTGTCATGAACAGGAAGGAGGCTTTATGAATGTCCATAACTGTTGTCATTTGGTAAATAATGACACTTTTTATGCAACGTTGCTTTAAAAGTTGCATTAAAAGTCCATTAAAAGTGCCCAACTTTGCATTATTTTGTAAATAATAACACTTTAATGCAAAGTTGGGCTATTTTAATGGACTTTTATTGCAACCTTTAGAGCGACTCTGCATTAAAAGTGTCATTATATACCGAATGACACTTCATGACGACAGTCAGACATTCATAAAGCCTCCTTCATGTCCATATTCCTAACAGGTGTTATATTATGTTTATGACACTGTGCTGTCAGTCTTATGCACACCCTGTCAAATAAAGTGTTACCAGTCCAATTTGCAGTTTATCCCAACTAATGCAAGGGAATGTAGGAGATGTGGAAGAAGGTGCACCGATCAGGAAAGACCAAAGTTGCTCAGAGTTGATGGGATGGCAGAAGAAAACGAGAATACAAATGCAAGGTACACTTTTCAGATTTTTATTGGTATGTTAAAAATTATGTATAATCTGTGAGTTTATCCATCAAAATCCTAATTGACGGTTCTGTTTATAATGTGTCGAAACTTAGAATAGAATAGAAATAGAACAGAAATAACCTTAACTAATCACTTCCTGTTCAAAACACGCAGCTTCTCCAACAAACATGTAAGATGGCCGATGCCTCCACAGAGTCAATAAGATGCACAGGATGTGAGTCCGACTGCAAGACACTGTGTGGTGGTGACAGAAATAGTGTTTTATAATTGTTTGAAATTGTAAGAAACTACACCGGGATAACAAAAATGGTTTGTAGGTAAGAATGTTAGATATTTTCATAGAGAGGGAGCTGCGATGTCCTCTTATGGCCACTAGTGGGAAGCCTAAAGCCGGTAATGAGACAACAATAAGTCTGAGAATGAGTCTTTTCTTAATTAAGCTGATTTTAAGCTGTTTGCAGGAATTTAAAGGTGGTTTTAATAGAGGTCCATCTGTTATAGGTCTAAAGGTATTGGGATGAAAAAGGCTGTATTCAATTTTGAAAAAAAGAGACATCAGAAAGAATAGATTTTCTATGATAATAAGAGGAAATGAAAGCAAAAGTCAAATTTACACACAGCCATTTGCAAAAGACAAAAAAAAAAATCTCGACATAAGCCAGCAAAGCCTTGATTAGCATTTAAACAACTTTGTAATAGTTACACCTATAAATAAACGTCACCAGGCTGTCGACCAGTTAATGTAGGTGCATTGAAACCTGGGATTAAGATCTTCACTCTGAAGGCCAGAAGACTAACCATGTTGGACTGGTTCCCATGGATCCCGGCCCAGAAAACACATCATTTTCGATGACGCTAGATGGAGCCAAAACCCTGACGGAGGCTAATTTGTCAGCTTTCAACACCAGTGGAACTTGACTGCTGTTCACCATTACATTATTTACTGCATACTGACGGCAGAGAGAATCATTACGACACGTCAGATGTTCAATTTGAGTTTGCTTGCTCGACAACTCAAATAGCTCCAAGGGAAATGCAACTGTGAATGTAAATGGCACGACAAACGTTACATCTGGAAACATGTTGAACAGACTGCAGGCTAAACCTTAATCACTGAGAATACAGAGACTAAATAATAACACCAGAGTGGAAGCTACTGAATCCTCAACATGCATCATTCCCCATCGATCATAAAGTGTTATTCTGCCATCGTAATGATTTCCCCCCCCACACACACACACACACACACACACACACTGCAATCTGGATGTACATTTTTAAAATGAGTCCCTTGAGAGCTGGAGACCCCAGATGCACAAAAAAATAATCCATAGAGTAATAACCTTACATTCTCAAAACACACTGGTTTTATGTTCGATATGCTCTATTAACCTGAGGAAAAAATAATGGATTTTTGTGAGAGTTTTTATCTATTTTGTTGCATAATAAATAAAATAACAAGCCAGCTGAAGATCTAATATCTAAAACACAGATAAGTAAAAAAAAAGAAAAAAAAGTAGGGATTAATGGTCTTGATCATAAAATTATGATAAAAGAGAACATAAAATAAGAAATCCTGGTACAAGATCAAGCACTCTGTTCTGTGACAAGATGGATTATTATCTTGAAAAATGACTTCATCATCAGCTAATCTCCTTTGTGTTGAGACGGGAGAAGTGTCCCAGGTTTAAATGTCAGCCTGTGCTCTTTCAGTGAGATGTCATGGCTGCCATCTCTCCTGCTGCTGTCTGTGATCACATCCTCACACCAAACAATAGCAGAGCTGTGACTGTCTTCTTCGCTCTGCTTTTCAATGTAATCTGACTGAGTCAGAGTGCTGCAACCTGGATTTATTATTCTATGCCATCAAGTTTTTACCTTTTACTTTATTAAATGTAAATCTAATTAATTTCCATCAGTTTCTCAGGGCTGTCTCACAAACATCAACTACTGCTTTTCTCATTGCTTTTACATTTTTTGTTACATATTGGCAAGACATTTCACATATTAAACTGTGAGTTTACCTGTTAACTGGCAGCAACTCATTCTGCATCACTTTCTCAGTTTTTATTTCTAAGAGTTACTCTCTCAAGTCTCTGTTGTTTGGACCAGGTTTCCTATCAACGGGTGAGCTTAAACACATGCAGAACATCAAATATGTATCTTAGCTTCAAATTTATTTTTGTAAGCAACTTTTGGTATTTAAGAAACACAAAGCATGATGTGCTTCCATACTGTCACAAAACAGCATGAATGCTTTATTATAGCAATAGTTATAGTTTTCACCTGCTAAAAAATGTGTGTAAAATATTGTTCTGAATAATGCTTCATATATCATTTAGAAACTACTCATGACTCGCCCTGCTCTCAGCTAACACTTGTTTTCTGTACAAATTAAGGCTTTTTCAGTTTTGAATTTCAACAGAGCTGCAAAAGGCTTCTGCTGATGTCATTTAGCTATTTTTGTAAGAACTCGGATATCGAGGAACGATTATTATTTACTCTGAATAAACCGTATTTTCCGGACTACAGAGCGCACCTCACCATAAGCTGCACCTACAAAGTAAAATAAATAAATAAATAAATAAAATTTAAAGCTGCAAGCAGCCTCGAGCGGCCCTCGCAGCTCAGCGCCGCTCCAGCCTATTGGCCACCGCGGGGGTCCCAGCACCCAGCCCTCCAGCCACCACGGATGCTCTCAAGCAGCTCCCGCACTCATCGATGAGTTCTGCAGCGCTCCCTGATGATGCACCAAAAATCTGGTGCAGATCGGCGGATGTAGCACGGAGATATAGCGGTTTCATTAACCTAGGGGGCGCAGTGGAGTCATGCCTCCTGCTAGCATGTGCTTGCTCTGAATCTAAATGAAAATTAGCACTTTCTTCTTTGATTTCCAATTTTGACTTACAATGATTCACTTCCTGCTAAAGCGCCCCCTGGCGGTTGAAGAAAAATCCACAGAAAATCCGAACCGGGCTATAAGCTGCATGGTTCAAATCGTGGGGGGAAAGTAGAGGCTTATAGTCCGAAAATTATGGTAAATGTAAAAAAATAATAAAAAAATAAAATAAAAATCACATAGCAGCAGCATACCAAGTAGCTGAAAGAAATAAAAAATGACTTGAAATAAATTTTAATAGCTTGTTTGCTAGGTAGAATTGGTGAACAAGACACAACTTAAGGTAAGTTATACCAAACTTAACAAAAGGGTGAAAAGAAGGATTGTAGCTAGCTGGAAATATTTGTTTACATGTGAAGGACTAGCTAGCTCATTGTTTCTGAATGTTGTCTGAATTAGACAACATTCTAATTCTAATTCTAATTACTTCCATGCTAAATACATGGAAGTAAAGGTTGCCAGGTAAAACTAATCTAAAATAATATACCTGCAGTTAGCTTGTCAGCTCATTAAAAGTAAACAAGCCTTTAGTTTTCAGTTTTCACTTCTGAAATCACATAAAAGCGATGGTGGTTAGGAACTGGGCTAGTTTCAGTGGTAGCTAAAGAGACATTTACTTATGTAAGAGCAGGTAATTGTTACAATAGCAACTAATTTAAGTGGATAGCCAGGTAAGAGTGGATGCTCTGCCAACACATTGCAAAGAAATCAGCCAAGATATCCGGAAGAGAATTGTGGAGCTGAACAAGTCTGGTTCATCCATGGGAACAATTAACTGATGCTTGAAAGTGCTGCATTAAACTGTTCAAATAATTAAATGCAAGTTTAGATGTGATAATATCTGACCATCATGCGGCTCAGGAAGAAGATGTGCACATGTGTTTAGCTTTGTTAAGTCAACTTCGCATTGCATTTTCAGCAGCTATCACATCTGGAAATAGTTTTGCCCATAGTTCCCAGCCAAGTCTTGGTCAGATTGGATGGACAGCAGGTTTGAACAGACTTTTTTTTTTATTCTTATAGATACTAAGTTGTGTTTAGGTTTGGGATGACATTAAATATACTTTAACTGAAACCTTTCGATTCACGATATGTTTAGAGTCCTGCTTCTCAGTCTGACGTATGTCATATCATGTAACAGGTTTTCTTCCCACATCGTTTTCTTCTGTTTACCTCCATCCATCTTCCATCCATCCTGATAATGAAAGGCTACCAACATACTAACAAGGTGCTACCCACTGCGTTTCAGATTTTAACAAAATGTCAGGCTTGTCTCATCTGACCAGAGAACTTTCTTCAAACATCTGGTCGATTTCCAGCTAAAATTAGCAGAAACACAACAACTACATAACCACCATCTTACGTGGTTCTGATGCACAAAATGAGACTGAACCATTGGATGCTGTGAACATTTCTCTTTTTCCCATATCTTTGACATTTTTGAAAGCAGATGCCAACGCTCAGATCTAGAGAACAAAATTATTTGGTACTTTTCAATTTAAAAAAGAAAAAGTATGTGGCACGTCTTTGCATTACGGCACCAGCAGTTTCTGAAATCAGTTCATTGTGAGGCTGAGAACGACTGAAGGGAGGAGAATGAGAACGAGGCAAAGTAAAATACAGCAATTTACTGCATGCTAATGGTGCGGAGGCAGGAAATGACAGGTAACAGAAAGCAACACCCTCTCAGAGCCAGACTTGCATTTCACCAAATGATGGATGATTGAAAGCTCTGGTGAGGAGGGAGAGGGAGGCAGACATCTCCAGCTTGCCCTGCCCCCTCATCAGTCTCTGGGGAGCAGGGGATTATAGAAATATAAAAATGCACGAGAGAGGGACGCTGACAGAAAAGAGGAGAGAGGAAGCAGGAGATCGGGAGGGAGACGGAGCAACGCTATTGGTTGACTTTTATAACAGCGACCGTGGTTGAAATTTTTCTCTCGCAGTCTAAGAAATAGTGGAAAGAGGCAGCCAGAGACAGCAGACTCAGGAAATACACATCTCTGGAAAAAATAAAGGGCGGTCTGTAGCAGAGGGGCTTTGGGTAGACGAGATGAGAGGCTGGTACCAATAAGTCATTACTTCTGAGAGCCGTGGAGATGTCTTGCTTATCAACAGGAGTGTTTTCAAAATCGGCACAACTGCGCACTGTGAACACGTAGATTCCCTACAGGGTTCTGGTTAAATCTTTTCCCCTACACTCCTTTTTTCTTCTTCTTCTTCTTCTTTTTTTTTATTGTTTCCGGCCAGAAGTGAAACATTTTCCTGGAGAAGAACCTGCGTGTGAAGGCTCTCTCTCTCTCTCTCTTTTGAGGTTGGAGAACTCTGAGGAATGCATCTGAGACGCAGAAATAGGGCAGACAACACTGACATGGTGCCGACCCAAACTGACAGAAACAAGGGCAGAGTGGACTGTTCAGAGGCAGACACGGCTGCACCCGCAGACAGGTACTCCCTACTCGATGTTAAGGTCAGTTTAAGGTATCCGTCCTTGCTTTTGGTCGTGTATTTGAGTGTTTCAAAATTTCGTGTCGATTCCAAACTTGTGCGTGCCGTTTGAGTCCTCCTTTGGTAAATCACTGGAGCAACAAGTATTTGCCACAATAAGCCTGCAAAGCAATACCTTCAACTTTAGGAGGGAATTATAAATGCTCAACAGCCTACAGATAGAAACAAGCTGGATGTTTATAAAACCGTTAAATATGACCTGGAATAACATGCCAATAAGGGTGTCTTAGTCTGAACTGTAAGCCATAGTAAACTTGACTACCATAAGCCATAACCACCCTGGACAGTAATCCTGTTTTTTCTTATTCTTTCTTTTTTTTCTTCTTTTTTACTGCTCTTAATATCGACAACAATCCTGCGATTCTGCAGTCGGTGTGCCCATCAGACACTTTTACCTTCAGAGACATATGTGTAGGTTTTGTCTCAGGAGAAACTCCTCGGCGGAAGAGGAGGCAGACTATTTGCCTGTCAGAGATTGAAGAGAGAAAAAAAAAGAGGAGCACCGGGTGTGTGTGCGTTGGGGGCAACAACAGTGAAACTGTGGCTGAGAACAGATTTCCTCAGAGCTCCCCGAACCCCAGCGAGACGTCCTGCCGTCAGCCGCACAAAAGGGGAGACAAGCACTGGAAGCAGCTTGAGCTCACTATTGATCGTCACTGTCAGTGATTGCTCTGCTCACACCTGAAGTGGAAACAGACAATAAGCAGCCGCTCAGGAGGGAGGAACACCGGCAGCCTGAAAACAATACAGAAAGAAAGCAGGCGGGAAGTTTTTGGATTCTTTTTTTTTTTTTTGTTTGTTTTTTGTCCCCCTCCTCCGGTCATCAGGCTGGCTGGGGAAGACATGGCGTTCACCTTCGCGGCCTTCTGCTACATGCTCACCCTGGTTCTGTGCGCCGGGCTCATCTTCTTTGTCATATGGCAGGTGAGTGTCACCAAAACCACTGCACACACACACACACACACACACACACACACACACACTCTCTGACAGCGAATCGGGCACATGTTGGGGCCTGTGGACGTCCACTCTTATATCATCCCACACAGGCAGACAAACACGTCCACCTACACGCAGTTGTACAACACTTGGGTTTTTTTTCTCTTTCTTCTGCACAAGCACACTTATTGGCTCAGGCCATTTAGGGTAAAAGTAAAAAAGTAAATGTGCCTTAATAGTCCTAGAATGTAGTAGTTTGATTCTTGGGACCAGTGGCATCTCTAAAAGTTAGGCTGCAGCCCACCACTACAACCAGGGGTCACTAATTATGACAACCAATGAACAGTCAGTTCATTCTTACTGTGCACATTATTAAAAAGATGTTTTTGTGTATGTTTGTGGGTTTGTGAGCGACTTAATTCAACTTTGTGTCACTCTATGCCTCTTCTTGACCAATCAGTGTAATTTCACAGATTTCTTTTAACACCTTTAAAAATATAAAAATAGGTAAAAAAAAAAAAAATCAATTAACAGCCAAGGTTTAAGATACTCTGACTGGGCCGTTTTTGTGAATATTTTAACAGTAGTAAATAGATGCGTAGTAAAAATGTGTTTTTGCTTTTAGATTGACAGTTTCTAACTGTTCACTTTTATGAGCAACACAAACTTTAGCGATCTTTGAAATGATATCTTATGACTAAAGATTATATGACATTAGAATAGTTTCAGTTGAACATATAAATGCATAAAATGGAATTGCAAAAACATATTTTCCTGACAGAAACACGACAATTTTGAGAAAACCCACGTTGTGCCAGGATGAGGTGGTTTTTCAGCTGTATCGAAATCGAATACTTGTTCACGTGTGGTTTTAGTTACATTTCTTATTTAATGGAAACACCACCACTGAAAACTTGTGTATTTTCAACATTTGTGGAATATTGGCAAAATTTTGCCCACATTTCTAATGGAAATGCAGCTATTGAAGTCTACAGTGACTACAGCAAATTTCTAAGTCAAATGCATTCATTTATGAATGTGTCAGTTTCTGTTTAGCACAAATGTTATCAGTTGGATTGTTATTCCTTTTAAAAGTAAATAAGGTAACAATGATGCACGCACTAGCAGTTTTTGAAATTAGCGGTGTGGGCAGCGAGAGACTATTTAATAAAAATGCTAACATGTGAAAATTTGGACTGTTTTCCAATATACTGCTGTTATGTCCCATAACTGATACTTATCAATACCAAATAGATTAAATATAGCTCCTTGCACTTTCAACACTGTGTAAACGCGGCACGATGCTTCTGGCTATATACTCATAGACCTGTGCTGTGTTCCACTTCTATGTTTTTCAAATAAGATTTAATCAAATTTCCATTATGCCTGCTTCAGAAAATGGAAATTTGAAATAACGTGTCACGGTTGGTTGAAAAAGCGAGAGTCGGGGGGTTAGGAGGTGCTGAATGTTGTCCACCCAGGGCACCGAACAAGCTAGCACCGTCCCTGGATGCACGATTTCTAATTATGCAATCAGTCATCCATCGGAGAGCTCCAGACGACAAACACTTTCTCAAACAAAGTGCTCCGGCTTCCTGAAAGCCTCAACGATCATGACTCTGACCCGCCAGATTGGGCTTCATCTAACGCCCTGCTTTGGGTGGAATTTGTTCAGACACCTCAGGAGACCTGAGCTCTTTGTTTGGCGGTTACACACTCTGCAAACATCTCCGCTTCGATGTCTCACCTATTTTTTTTACATTTGCTGCATGGAGGCAGTCAGGCAGGCATAATGCGAGATATGAAACGCCTCATTAGGGCTATAGGACTTAAAATGACTAACGTACCAGTTGACTAAGTGGGTGAGACTGTATGTGAGTCACTCTGCGTGTCTGCATGTGAGGCGTGCGTCTGGCTCTGTGGTGATTTAAATACGCCCGTCAAACCAGGAATATGTTCCGACTCCCTCCGCCCCCCTCGTGGGTCTGCCTCCACCCATGGGTGCAGCACCCAAAACTATGTATGGCTCACTCACACAACCAATCAGCTTTTATTCCTCCCCCCCTTCTCTTTCAAGAGTAACCATGGTGCCCAGCGAGGGGACTCACCATGTCTCCATGGAAACTGCATCTGTTTACAAGGGAGCCAAGTGTGAAAGATGAGGGGGCGCCATATGGGCTCAGACGGGGGAAATTACCGGGACGTTTTCTATTGTACACAGAAGTGGTTCCTCACTGCTGACGTTCACTCTTCTCCTGCGTCTTAAGGAGCAGTCGCAGTCATTTCCAAAGCTCACATTTCCAAAGCTCACCTGCCAGTCAGCGCATCGGGTTGTTTTTTTCTTTTACTTTTAAAGCACTAATCTGATTTTGGCTTGCATTAAATAAACAAAAAAAATATCTAAACGGAAAATTCATGCATTTTTTACCTCGAAAACTTTGCAAGATACACGGATGCTTTTAATTACTGATGAATATTGCTAGCAGGTTTGTGTTTTTTCTGGACACTGCTGTGTGTAAAAGGGGTGAAAAATTCACAAGACAAGCCAGATCAATGCTTCCACTAATTGCACATGTGCGCATCCATCCCTAAATCACCATGTGTGCCTCTCACAATGCGAAGAATGCGGCCGCAGCTGGGCGGTATAGGCGCTGCTCGTCGATAGCATCGGCCTGCAGCCAATTGTTACGAGTGTGTCTGAAAAGTCGAAAGAACATTTTCTCACACCGTTCTGCTACTTTTTTCTCTTTTCTTCTTTTTTTCAGATCATTGCATTTGATGAACTCCGCACAGACTTCAAAAACCCCATTGATCAGAGCAATCCCACCAGAGCGGTAAGAAGAACCCTGTTGTTTCCCTAAATCTAAAAAAAAAAAATCAAACCTTCATGTGCTTGAAGAGCAATCTCTGCTTTCAGATTTTTTTTTCTTCATGATCATTACACACATGCAAACAGAGCAGGCAGCCACCATTTAATGGCGGAGAATGGTCTGGGGATTCCTCTGGGTATTTAATTGAGCTCCGTTTAGAGCGATGCATTAATTTCCTTAGCAATAAATATTTGTACTTTTGATTTTACCGTTAATCCCGGCTTCCGAGCGATTGCCGCCGTGGTAAAGCAGACGGTGTTTCTTTGAGAAGTCATTTGTATGCAGATTAATGCAATCAACGCTCTTCAAAGACGTCGGCTCCTTGGCCTAATCAGTTAAAGAGATCCATTCGAATGAAGCCCCTGTTTAGACAATGATGAACTGCGATGCTGTCAGAGCGAACTGCGTTGCAAGAACAAAATCTATAATTAATTAGAAAACAAAACAAAACAAAAAGCCAATTTTTGTCCTAGTTTCTAGCAGTTTTCTTCTCATTCCTTGTCCTTTTACCAAAAATCCAATGTATTTTCTTTGGATTTTATGTATTAAAGGAGGACAAAGACGCACATATTAGTTCAAGGGAAGTAGGGGTAGACGATATGGATTTAAAGTTTTATCGCGATATTTTGTGATATGATAGAGTTATTGTTATCATAATAACAATAACAACTTCAGTAACTGGATTTCTGTGGCTTTAAGAAACAACAGTCAACACAAATACTGCTCTTGAAAAACTTACCCATTTATAATATGCTTCTTAAGTCACATAAAGAAGTGATTTATGTCACCAAACTACACAGAGTAACTGCATTTAATCCTATTATTATTGAAGCTCTTACTGAGCTACCAGTCGATAAAAATACTAAAAATAACAATCACAACAATACGGATGGGTTTAGGGTTCTTTAAAGGTAATTATTTGGAATTTAACGTGATAACGATAAATCAAAATCGTTATCACAATAAATGATAAACGATGCGATAAATGAAATTGGCATTTGACTCAGTTTACTCTCGTACTAATCAAGTATCAGCCGTTTGGTCCTCAGATCTGACACAGGTTGAGCAATTTCATAAAGAATCACAAGTAAAAATGTTTCTCCTGGTGAAAAGCTGGTGGAGTGAAAGTTTTGACTCAGCTGTGTCGAATACAAATCCTCGACACTTTTCGAATTTGCATTTGCAAGGAGTCTTTCTTTAATCTTGAAATTTAGTGCTGCTATCTATCACATAAAACACAATGGCGTACAACAATATAAATATATTTTACCGTCCCACAAGCCACATAAAACCTCATCTGTATCAGTAATTCCTCTCCTTGCTTAAGCTAACAGCGCTATCATGAGTCAGAAGAAAGTGTCATCATTCACTTAGCAACTGAGGAGCAGCTGTGAGCATCTTTTTCACAGGATAGCTAATGTTCTAGCAGTCATGTGAACCTTCATCTGAAAGTGAGGGAGCGATGAGGAGCGGGAGAGGAAACTGTGAAACCAGGCCGTGGGTGTGTGGAGGCACGCCAGCCACAGGAAGTGGACACAAAAGCTGCACCACCTGTAAAATCCATAACAGTCTCTGAAAAAAAGTGGAAGCCATTTTTCAACGCTGAAAGCTCGTTGCGTCAAAGCTGCATGACTGAGTGGCATTGCCACACACACACACACTGTAAGACGACAACTCGAACACGTCATGCATCTAAAAGCTGATGTGCAGCTTCTCCCCAAAAATACAAATCAACTGGACAAACAGAAGAGGAACTGGATGGAAATGCGCGGCGTTGGTTTCGGATTTAAGTCAAGAGAAGCCGCCGTTTGCGCGGCCTGGGTTGTGTACAAAAACGACAGTGGTAGTGAACATTTGATTACATACAGACAACATGGCAGTGTTGAAACGTGCGTTTCCAGTTTGGATTTGTGTTTGTAGCTAATATTCACAGTTGGAGTCTTGTAAACACAGTCAATCCTTTCAATGATTTTTATACCTCAGCTAAAATCCCCTTTATATCATCGAGTTCAAACATTTAGTAAGCATTCATCTAATACTAATCTCATCTAGCACAGCGAACATTCCTCATTAAACAACTCTTTAGTTCAACAACTAACATTACTTCCTGTCTTACTTCAAAATAAGAGACTCCAACACAGACACAACATGGCTGCCCCAGAAATCAGACCTCTAGTGACAAAACCCAACTCAACCGCGTTTTAGGTGTCAGAGAAACTTCTAGATTTGTACATTTTTTGGTGCTGCTATTAACAATACAAGCCACTAGCAAACTTTTCTCTTCCATTTTGTGGATTTAAAAAGTAGCTTAACAAGAAAGAAACGGTTAGATTTCCCGATAAATAGTTGAATCGTTCAACTTTCGTGATATTCCTTTGCCACTCCGGATACGAGGACTTCCAGTTTCATTATTTTTTTAGAATCATTTTTGTATTTCCAACTGGGAAACTCATAAGATCCGACTTTATATTACAGAAAATGCGTTGTTACTTTGAGAAACAGACACGACTTTATTGAGAAAAATCACGGCTTTTTAATCTCAACGCACGAAATCTTGTTACGCCTTAGCGGTGGACCAGGATGTGTTTTTTTTATATATATATGGCTGCAGAATAATTATCTGTATCAATATGATTTAAATGAAAGCACGTCAAAGTGTTTCATTATTCAAAGCAGCAGGTACAAATTATATTTTGTAATCGCTTCCTCGTTTTCGCTCTCTTTTGTTTTGTGTAATTTCTCGACCGCCTCTGATAAATGTCCCCCGTTGGGTTGATTCGGTCCCACTGAGCCTGGATGACCGGACACAGATCCTCGGGGAAGCTACAGGCGATAAAGACAGAGTAGCACAACGATGGACAACTCCAACTCCAAACCAGATAACATTCGGTTTATCGCATTCACATGTTGAACCGCATCGCTGCGCCGTTGACGGATGTGGGGCACGAAGCTTGAAAAAGACGGAGGGAGTCAGACAGACCGAGCTAACTGTGCTGAAGCTGAATAGTTGATAGCTGGCTGAGGATTCAGGGCAGAATTTACTCTCAGGTCAGCAGGGGATTCTCCATTTATGTCCACATTTTCGGAAAAAAAATCGACTAAAGGGAGCAGACATCAAGGGGCCTCGACCCGAGACAGAAGCTTTAAAAAAAGGACTCATAAATAAAAGGGAATTAGACTTGCTGATTAACCAATGTTTCTTGTTTGATGTAACTTTGCCTCACCGAAAAGAAATAATAAAATGGATGAGCCATCTGCTAATGACAGGACTAATGATATTTTAGCTTCGCTGCTCTATTAAACACATAATTTCCCCACGGTGGCTTATTAGTGAACAACCCAATGAGTGACATGCAGATAGTGTCTGATCGATGCTGTGAAAGACGGACGGCGTTCATATCAGAGCTGGGCGTCGAGTTATCGCTCGCAGGAGGGTTGTTAGCAGTCCAAAACATCGCAGTCCATTAAAGGTAGACGGGTTTATGAGTGTAATCAATCCAAGCTTTTTGAAAACTAATTAAAAAAAATACAAAATCAAGCGATTGTTGGTGTTTTAGTTAATAATTACCAACATTAATATCATTTCAAGCTCTCTAACGGATGAAGATGTATTTGTTCTTTCATTATGTGACTGTTTTTGTTTTGTAGGAACATCTTGTATTTTGCAGACTATTGACAGGCGGTGTTCTCTCTCTCTGTCCTCCTTTTTAGAGAGAAAGGATCTTAAACATCGAGCGGATCTGCAACCTGCTCCGCAGAGTGAGTAACAGATGATTCTCACCTTTTGGACGGGGTGGAGGGAAGCGGATGACTAAGGCAGAGGGGCTTCAGACAACCAACACCATTTGTCTCTTTTGCACACGCACACACACACACACACACTGATTCACATATATTCCTGTCCTGCAGACAGGCGTTGATGGACATGCCATCAAGGTTTTTATCCGTGGAGTTTTCTTTTTTTCCTTTCGAAGCTTTTAGCGAAAAATAAACTCAAGAGTCTCTGAAAGCTCCTGTTGCTCTTTATGCTCCTTTGAAAATGCCTGAGTAGGAAGTTCAGGATGTAGAAACAGGGTAAGATTCTGATTCATTTGAGTTGGATGAAGGGACTCACACCGTCGACTCTAACATATATTTCTAAGCTGTAAATGAAAGAAGTGAAACTGTTTTATGTGTTGTGGAAAAAGCCCTGAAACACGGTGGTGGCAGCATCATGCATGAAGCTGCAGAAACCCTGTTTAGAGCCACAAATATTACATGAACTTTTGAAAAACGGCAGCTTAAATTAAAAAAACAAAATAAAGAGTCTACTATAAGAAGTTTGTTATTTTGAAAGAACAACCGTTTTAAATGGGTTTTGTTTTTAGGTTCTGAAAAAGAAAAAACTCCACTTTCTTTCATGGGATGTTGACATTTATAAAAAACGCAGAACAAAAGCAGATAAAGTTGTAGTGCCAATTGAAAAGTCTCAGAGTGAAAAATGAACAGCAGTAATTTATTATTTAGTCATTAGGGAAAAAACTGTGGCTTCATCTTTTCGACATATTTTCACCACATTTGTAAAAGAAAAAAAAAGAGAACATCCATAAGTAAATACAATAAAACTGGAATAAATTCAAATGTCAGTCATATTATAAAGTTATTCACATATTAATGAATGTCAGTTCCAAAACAATAAAAAATGTTTGCAAATTAAATATGTAGTTACAATCAAAATACTGGAAAATAAAATATCTGTAGTAGACACTGGTGGGATTTCCAACACAGAGACAAGAAAAAGTAGATCTTAAAAATATAAATGACACTTCCAGTGTCATTCTGCTGTGGAAATTCAATGCAATTATTCCACAAAAGGGTTTCAAAGCAGCTAAGACTGACTTTTGTTATTACACCTATATTTAAAAACTTCAGTTTGTGTTTTGTAATTTTTAACAAAGTCACTCAGACGCATTGTGAAGGGTCCGAAGAGCCACTGGCAGCTCTGGACCCGCAGACTGCAGACCCAGTAGCAGAGCTATAATGGAATGGTTCAGATCAATCTGATAGAATGGTCTAGTCCAAGTCCATTTCTCGATTCAAGTCCGAGGCAAGACTTTAAAATTATGCTGAAATTGTTTGAAAAACCATTAAACAGATAATAGAAAGGACAAAAAAGTAGAAAATAATTGCAGCTGTTCTGCATTTAGACTGTTGAGCAGGAGTCTGGAGGCTCAGGATGCTGCTTACTGAATAGACAAAAAAAACTTGCTTTCATACAACGGGACTAAACTACTGATTTGTTGGAGGAAAGCTGGCAACTTTTAAATCAGCGTAAAGCCTAGAAACAAATAAAAACAGTCTAAATACCTCTGGAGCTACTTCTTCCCGTTCAGCAGCAGTGTGTAACGGTGACGCCTCCGCTCTGAAGGTCTGAGTTTACTCGGCGCTGCAGCATCCCAGCGATGTTTAACCCAGTCCTCGTCCTTGTGTCTGTCCCAACCAGTTGGTGGTACCAGAGTACTCCATCCACGGCCTCTTCTGCCTGATGTTCATGTGCGCCGGAGAGTGGGTCACACTTGGCCTCAATATCCCGCTGCTCTTCTACCATCTGTGGAGGTACGGTCCCACAGCAGCTGTCCCGTCGCTGTGTGTCGTGCCGTCCGGCCAAACTTCCCCCCGCTGCTCTTTTCAGGTTCTTTCATCGGCCGGCCGACGGATCGGAAGTGATGTACGATCCGGTCAGTGTGATGAACGCCGACATCCTCAACTACTGCCAGAAGGAGTCCTGGTGCAAGCTGGGCTTCTACCTGCTCTCTTTCTTCTACTACTTGTACAGGTGAGGAGAGACGTGGTCGTCCCAGAGGTTGGTTAATGAGGACATCCAGAAAACGTTCAGGTTTTCNTGGATTTCTGTGGCTTTAAGAAACAACAGTCAACACAAATACTGCTCTTGAAAAACTTACCCATTTATAATATGCTTCTTAAGTCACATAAAGAAGTGATTTATGCCACCAAACTACACAGAGTAACTGCATTTAATCCTATTATTATTGAAGCTCTTACTGAGCTACCAGTCGATAAAAATACTAAAAATAACAATCACAACAATACGGATGGGTTTAGGGTTCTTTAAAGGTAATTATTTGGAATTTAACGTGATAACGATAAATCAAAATCGTTATCACAGTAAATGATAAACGATGCGATAAATGAAATTGGCATTTGACTCAGTTTACTCTCGTACTAATCAAGTAGCAGCCGTTTGGTCCTCAGATCTGACACAGGTTGAGCAATTTCATAAAGAATCACAAGTAAAAATGTTTCTCCTGGTGAAAAGCTGGTGGAGTGAAAGTTTTGACTCAGCTGTGTCGAATACAAATCCTCGACACTTTTCGAATTTGCATTTGCAAGGAGTCTTTCTTTAATCTTGAAATTTAGTGCTGCTATCTATCACATAAAACACAATGGCGTACAACAATATAAATATATTTTACCGTCCCAGAAGCCACATAAAACCTAATCTGTACCAGTAATTCCTCTCCTTGCTTAAGCTAACAGCGCTATCATGAGTCAGAAGAAAGTGTCATCATTCACTTAGCAACTGAGGAGCAGCTGTGAGCATCTTTTTCACAGGATAGCTAATGTTCTAGCAGTCATGTGAACCTTCATCTGAAAGTGAGGGAGCGATGAGGAGCGGGAGAGGAAACTGTGAAACCAGGCCGTGGGTGTGTGGAGGCACGCCAGCCACAGGAAGTGGACACAAAAGCTGCACCACCTGTAAAATCCATAACAGTCTCTGAAAAAAAGTGGAAGCCATTTTTCAACGCTGAAAGCTCGTTGCGTCAAAGCTGCATGACTGAGTGGCATTGCCACACACACACACACTGTAAGACGACAACTCGAACACGTCATGCATCTAAAAGCTGATGTGCAGCTTCTCCCCAAAAATACAAATCAACTGGACAAACAGAAGAGGAACTGGATGGAAACAGACGGTGAAAATATGCGCCGTTGGTTTCGGATTTAAGCCAAGAGAAGCCGCCGTTCGCGCGGCCGGGGTTGTGTACAAAAACGACAGTGGTAGTGAACATTTGATTACATACAGACAACATGGCAGTGTTGAAACGTGTGTTTCCAGTTTGGATTTGTGTTTGTAGCTAATATTCACAGTTGGAGTCTTGTAAACACAGTCAATCCTTTCAATGATTTTTATACCTCAGCTAAAATCCCCTTTATATCATCGAGTTCAAACATTTAGTAAGCATTCATCTAATACTAATCTCATCTAGCACAGCGAACATTCCTCATTAAACAACTCTTTAGTTCAACAACTAACCTACTAATTCCTGTCTTACTTCAAAATAAGAGACTCCAACACAGACACAACATGGCTGCCCCAGAAATCAGACCTCTAGTGACAAAACCCAACTCAACCGCGTTTTAGGTGTCAGAGAAACTTCTAGATTTGTACATTTTTTGGTGCTGCTATTAACAATACAAGCCACTAGCAAACTTTTCTCTTCCATTTTGTGGATTTAAAAAGTAGCTTAACAAGAAAGAAACGGTTAGATTTCCCGATAAATAGTTGAATCGTTCAACTTTCGTGATATTCCTTTGCCACTCCGGATACGAGGACTTCCAGTTTCATTATTTTTTTAGAATCATTTTTGTATTTCCAACTGGGAAACTCATAAGAGCCGACTTTATATTACAGAAAATGCGTTGTTACTTTGAGAAACAGACACGACTTTATTGAGAAAAATCACGGCTTTTTAATCTCAACGCACGAAATCTTGTTACGCCTTAGCGGTGGACCAGGATGTGTTTTTTTTATATATATATGGCTGCAGAATAATTATCTGTATCAATATGATTTAAATGAAAGCACGTCAAAGTGTTTCATTATTCAAAGCAGCAGGTACAAATTATATTTTGTAATCGCTTCCTCGTTTTCGCTCTCTTTTGTTTTGTGTAATTTCTCGACCGCCTCTGATAAATGTCCCCCGTTGGGTTGATTCGGTCCCACTGAGCCTGGATGACCGGACACAGATCCTCGGGGAAGCTACAGGCGATAAAGACAGAGTAGCACAACGATGGACAACTCCAACTCCAAACCAGATAACATTCGGTTTATCGCATTCACATGTTGAACCGCATCGCTGCGCCGTTGACGGATGTGGGGCACGAAGCTTGAAAAAGACGGAGGGAGTCAGACAGACCGAGCTAACTGTGCTGAAGCTGAATAGTTGATAGCTGGCTGAGGATTCAGGGCAGAATTTACTCTCAGGTCAGCAGGGGATTCTCCATTTATGTCCACATTTTCGGAAAAAAAATCGACTAAAGGGAGCAGACATCAAGGGGCCTCGACCCGAGACAGAAGCTTTAAAAAAAGGACTCATAAATAAAAGGGAATTAGACTTGCTGATTAACCAATGTTTCTTGTTTGATGTAACTTTGCCTCACCGAAAAGAAATAATAAAATGGATGAGCCATCTGCTAATGACAGGACTAATGATATTTTAGCTTCGCTGCTCTATTAAACACATAATTTCCCCACGGTGGCTTATTAGTGAACAACCCAATGAGTGACATGCAGATAGTGTCTGATCGATGCTGTGAAAGACGGACGGCGTTCATATCAGAGCTGGGCGTCGAGTTATCGCTCGCAGGAGGGTTGTTAGCAGTCCAAAACATCGCAGTCCATTAAAGGTAGACGGGTTTATGAGTGTAATCAATCCAAGCTTTTTGAAAACTAATTAAAAAAAATACAAAATCAAGCGATTGTTGGTGTTTTAGTTAATAATTACCAACATTAATATCATTTCAAGCTCTCTAACGGATGAAGATGTATTTGTTCTTTCATTATGTGACTGTTTTTGTTTTGTAGGAACATCTTGTATTTTGCAGACTATTGACAGGCGGTGTTCTCTCTCTCTGTCCTCCTTTTTAGAGAGAAAGGATCTTAAACATCGAGCGGATCTGCAACCTGCTCCGCAGAGTGAGTAACAGATGATTCTCACCTTTTGGACGGGGTGGAGGGAAGCGGATGACTAAGGCAGAGGGGCTTCAGACAACCAACACCATTTGTCTCTTTTGCACACGCACACACACACACACACACTGATTCACATATATTCCTGTCCTGCAGACAGGCGTTGATGGACATGCCATCAAGGTTTTTATCCGTGGAGTTTTCTTTTTTTCCTTTCGAAGCTTTTAGCGAAAAATAAACTCAAGAGTCTCTGAAAGCTCCTGTTGCTCTTTATGCTCCTTTGAAAATGCCTGAGTAGGAAGTTCAGGATGTAGAAACAGGGTAAGATTCTGATTCATTTGAGTTGGATGAAGGGACTCACACCGTCGACTCTAACATATATTTCTAAGCTGTAAATGAAAGAAGTGAAACTGTATTATGTGTTGTGGAAAAAGCCCTGAAACACGGTGGTGGCAGCATCATGCATGAAGCTACAGAAACCCTGTTTAGAGCCACAAATATTACATGAACTTTTGAAAAACGGCAGCTTAAATTAAAAAAACAAAATAAAGAGTCTACTATAAGAAGTTTGTTATTTTGAAAGAACAACCGTTTTAAATGGGTTTTGTTTTTAGGTTCTGAAAAAGAAAAAACTCCACTTTCTTTCATGGGATGTTGACATTTATAAAAAACGCAGAACAAAAGCAGATAAAGTTGTAGTGCCAATTGAAAAGTCTCAGAGTGAAAAATGAACAGCAGTAATTTATTATTTAGTCATTAGGGAAAAAACTGTGGCTTCATCTTTTCGACATATTTTCACCACATTTGTAAAAGAAAAAAAAAGAGAACATCCATAAGTAAATACAATAAAACTGGAATAAATTCAAATGTCAGTCATATTATAAAGTTATTCACATATTAATGAATGTCAGTTCCAAAACAATAAAAAATGTTTGCAAATTAAATATGTAGTTACAATCAAAATACTGGAAAATAAAATATCTGTAGTAGACACTGGTGGGATTTCCAACACAGAGACAAGAAAAAGTAGATCTTAAAAATATAAATGACACTTCCAGTGTCATTCTGCTGTGGAAATTCAATGCAATTATTCCACAAAAAGGTTTCAAAGCAGCTAAGACTGACTTTTGTTATTACACCTATATTTAAAAACTTCAGTTTGTGTTTTGTAATTTTTAACAAAGTCACTCAGACGCATTGTGAAGGGTCCGAAGAGCCACTGGCAGCTCTGGACCCGCAGACTGCAGACCCAGTAGCAGAGCTATAATGGAATGGTTCAGATCAATCTGATAGAATGGTCTAGTCCAAGTCCATTTCTCGATTCAAGTCCGAGGCAAGACTTTAAAATTATGCTGAAATTGTTTGAAAAACCATTAAACAGATAATAGAAAGGACAAAAAAGTAGAAAATAATTGCAGCTGTTCTGCATTTAGACTGTTGAGCAGGAGTCTGGAGGCTCAGGATGCTGCTTACTGAATAGACAAAAAAAACTTGCTTTCATACAACGGGACTAAACTACTGATTTGTTGGAGGAAAGCTGGCAACTTTTAAATCAGCGTAAAGCCTAGAAACAAATAAAAACAGTCTAAATACCTCTGGAGCTACTTCTTCCCGTTCAGCAGCAGTGTGTAACGGTGACGCCTCCGCTCTGAAGGTCTGAGTTTACTCGGCGCTGCAGCATCCCAGCGATGTTTAACCCAGTCCTCGTCCTTATGTCTGTCCCAACCAGTTGGTGGTACCAGAGTACTCCATCCACGGCCTCTTCTGCCTGATGTTCATGTGCGCCGGAGAGTGGGTCACACTTGGCCTCAATATCCCGCTGCTCTTCTACCATCTGTGGAGGTACGGTCCCACAGCAGCTGTCCCGTCGCTGTGTGTCGTGCCGTCCAGCCAAACTCACCCCGCTGCTCTTTTCAGGTTCTTTCATCGGCCGGCCGACGGATCGGAAGTGATGTACGATCCGGTCAGCGTGATGAACGCCGACATCCTCAACTACTGCCAGAAGGAGTCCTGGTGCAAGCTGGGCTTCTACCTGCTCTCTTTCTTCTACTACTTGTACAGGTGAGGAGAGACGTGGTCGTCCCAGAGGTTGGTTAATGAGGACATCCAGAAAACGTTCAGGTTTTCAATGACTTCTTTGAGCTCAACTTCCCACTAGTGATTTTAAGTGGGAGTAAATATCTTTTTTCTTAGTCAAAACTGTATTTTATTCAGTTTCGATGTTTATTTAGAATTAATTTGAAGTGGTCAAATGTACAAATCATGTTTAGTGTCTGTTTTCAAATTGTTTTTGATAGAAAAGAGATTTTTTTCCCTTTATTTTTTTAATTAAACTCATATTACCTCATTTTTTGAACAGATGGACTTGTCACATGAAAGTCACTTTTTTTTATTTCTAGCAAAATAAAAATAATTCATCTGAAAGAAACCACAAATCGGTTCTGCAAGAAGTATTTTTAATTGTATTATTTCACGTGGATATTTGCCAGTGAGAGAAAAACAAAAGACTTAGATTTATGTTTGGATGTTTACCATCAGTTTACCCCAGAACTTCTAAATGTTTCCAATAAATTCCCACTAAAGGTTTGCCGTTTGGAACATTTCCGAGACATTTCCATGCACGTATTTGTGTTTTCCCATCACTTTGTAGCACTAGGTAGAGATCAGTGATGCCTCTTGTTGTGACACAGACATTTTGTTAACTTTTGCCCAATTTCCCTCCTCAGTATGGTCTACGCCTTGGTGAGCTTCTAACAAGTGCTGTGAAGATCTAACTGGAAGGAGCTGTAAGATATCCAAAACCGACGGAGGCAAAATCTTCTTCTTTTCATATTTTCTGACTCTTTTGGCCTAAGACTGATCTGACTGAATGTGAGTGTAAAACGGTGTTACTTAGGATCTTGTTTAAACCCTTCATCCCAGATACCGCTCTCAGAAAGCCTGAAGAAAAGAGAGGAAAAAAAAAGCAGCTCTGAAAGACTGAAAAGAAGCAAAAGAAAAAAAAAGAGGATGTCGGATGTTTGAGATGCCTTTGACCACGATACACAATTCACCGATATTTCTGAAGGGCTGGATTTCCCCGTGCTGCTCTTACCGATCCGGTCGCTCAACTCACTGTGAACCTCCAAACGCTTAGGGGCCGGAAAAGAAACAAACACGTCTGTAACCTTTGACTTCCAAAGCGTTCAGGATTGTTTTGACATCAGTCGTCGTGTTTAAAGCGCGGGTTACGTCGAGCGGTCGCCTTAACCGCGTCGCAGTCGCATTTCGCGTCTTCGCTGCCGGAAGAAACACAGAACACCGACAAGGTTCGTCAAGCTCTGACAAAAAAAACCTAAAGTTGAACACGACAAGGAAAATGACATCCAGGTACAAATCAAACCCAGTTTCACAGAAGGACGTTAGAGAGCCGCTGACAGGAAGCTGCGTTTGTGCAAATCTGTGAGCAAACATGCGTTGGCACGGACTGGATTCAGCTTTTATGCCTGTGTCCACATTTTCCCGTGTCGCTGGGTTTGCTCATCATAAATTTGACTTTAAGGGTTTTCATGCTATGTCTGTAGCTGTAAAGACATATATTTATTGCTTCATAGGTTCATGCTTTTGAAAAGAGTAATAATGCCAAAAGTTTATAGTAAAAACAAAACAAACCTTGTGCCAAATTTAAGAATGAATCACGTTTTGTGCATTTAAAGGGATACTTCTGATTTTTTTTTTTCCACGTGAAGATCTGTGAAGTTTCCAGACTTGTTTCTGCAGAATGCTTACATACGCAGAGATGAGAATAACTTCGCTTCCCGAAAATCAGAACTGTGCCTTTAACACATCTGGCACCCGGTTTTTGTCTTTGTTTATTTTTTTTAAATGAAGAAAAGCAATGTAGAAAAAAAAAATCTGTTGTACTTTTAGTGTGCAGAGAGCGCCTTATTCCTGTTCCCAGTGAAGTTTACTCTCACTCATCTGCATCTATCCTATAGTCATTTTTAGCGAGCGGTTTTCGAAACTTTTCTCTGATCCAAGGTAGAGTAGGGATCTCATGTATAAAAAGCAATTAAAAACACGCAAAATAGCAACGTCGTGCGATCCATGAGACATATCAGAGGTGTGTTATTCAGTGTTTATAATGCCGGTGAGTGAGGCTCGGGCGTTAGGATGAGACATTAATGACTCGATGGCGACGTTTTCGTTATCGAGGAAGTGTAAAAACGCAGCGAAATCACCATGGTGCCGTTTCAGCTGTAGAGCGGACGGGTGTGAGAAGCGAAGCAGCAAAACGGTTTCCATGGCGATGCTTGCCTTCGATGAGACTTTGGTCCGTTTGTGCGTGTGATTGGGCAGAAATGTTTGAGCTGAGACGTCGTGACAGCAGCCTATGAAAGACGTTTCTCATTTAGTCAGACTTTTTAAACCTAAACTTCACAAATTGCCATTTAGATATTTTTAGTATCTAGATATTTAGGTACTAAACATCTGATGCCTGTTCGTTGTGGGCTGTCAGGGATTTTATGACACACTTTGATTTAGCTAGCAAGCCCACATGACCAATTTTAAGATTTTTGTGACCCTGAGTTTTCCGTATTAGCCCGTTTCCTTACCATGACAAAGAGACTGTATTGGGTCTTCCTGCATGTCACCTGACCTGCACTGTGTGCCAGGGAGCTCATCATAAGCTCAAACACAATGGCAATACGATAAATTCAAAGCAAAAAAATGTGAAAAACAACTTTTTCAGTAAGCTTTGTGTTTACATCGTCAGCTAGACCCACGTTGGAAAAGTGTGAAAAACTAAATACTTCTGCGCAAACCTCCAAAAGTCATGGGAACATTTTTTCTACAGTTTTTTAAAAATGTTACAATTCAGAAAATGTCATGTATATTATCAGTTTTGGGGAAATCAGTTTTTAAATGTTATGAATTGGGTCAAACATTTTCTACAGCAGCTTGCTGTCGGTCGCTTTGCTCACACAAATCTTTTCTGTTCTGCCAACAATGTTTCTAGATCAGGGCTTTCTGAAGGCCACCAAAACATTAACTTCCTCTTTGTAAAGCGCACCAGTCCCTCCCGCAGCAGGAATACAGACACACAACAAATGTAACAATGTTCAGTAGAATAGGATAGAAAAATCCTTTGTTGTCCCACAATGGGGGATGATTTCTGTACAACAGCAGCAAAGAAAGAAGAAATCAATAGCAATAATCAATCATGGCAAAACATTTCGTTTTCATCACACCACAGGACGTCTCTGCAGTCTTAGGATCTTTGTCCCTGAGTGCATTTTGCACGTCGTAATTTGACCTTTTTTGTTGTGTAATGGATTCTTCTTCCTTCCAGCTCATGTCGATAAATTAAACTCATCTCATTGTGGATGATGACAGTCTTACATCTTCACAAGTTCTCTAGCTTTCCCAAATCTACTAAAGGCGTAATAATCTGAACTCCAAAGAAGAAGAACTAAAACGTACAACCTTTAGCTACCTGAATGTGGTATTGAACTGGAATATGCTTCATCAAACCAGTGTCAGGGACAAAGAAATCTTGACCAGGACACTTTTAATTTACTTATTTGTTTTAATTTCTTTCCCAATAAAATGCCATAAAGCCAAACATTGTTATAGTAAGATATATTATTGACTGCAGAAACGAAGCAACGCTTCTCCAAGACGCTTTGCCGAGACATGCCGTCTATAGGAGAAAATCTCACATAGGTTGTGTGATTTCACTTTCAATCACTGAAGCAACTTTCATAGGCTGCCAGTGTTTTGGAAGACGAGCAATATGTCGTGCCAAGAGACGTTCGCAGATAATCACAGGACACCGAGACCTCATTGTTCCGCCAACTGTGTGAATGTGTGGAGTCTGGACAATCACTACTGAAGCACAGGAACTCGCCGACAGAGGAAGACATAACGCCTCCTGCTGGAACGTTATCATGTAGTCGCTCTAAATAAAGCATTTTAGAAAATTGAACTTACTGAATTCTGTATCGTATCCGTCTTTTATACATTCCTCATTATAATGCTAAAGTCGATTTGGTGAACCACTTTATATCTATTCGGTTACAATATGATGTGCATCTATTTACACGCCATATCCCAATAAAACAGTTATGCCAAAAGTTGCTTCCAAGTTTCTTCTTTGGTGCTGGAGGTCAGCAGGGTGAGGAAGGTCAAAGCCACTGGTTGGTACGCTCGAGGAGAAAAGAAATAAATAAATAAATAAAAAAATAGCTCCCCAAGCTTGCAGAGGGGAAATTCGTGAGGAAACAGAGTGGTAAATTAGACGATGATAGAGGACAGAACGCCTCGCTGAAAGCTGCCTAAGCCAACAGCTGCATTTAGAAGTGGCTGCAGAGACATTTAGGCGCGTCTTGAAGAGTACGAGAATAACTGAGAGCAGCCCCCACTGAGACGGCAAGAGCTTCCACTTCAGAGGCAGAAAGCAGGTTAGAGCTTCCTGCTAATGTCTCCGGAATACTAACATGAGAACCAGATACATTAGAGGTTTACAGGGACAGAGATACAGCAGTGGCTTTACACAGGCATCACCGAAGAACATCACAAAGAGTCGTGGTAAAAGGTTTTAGCTATCAGGAAGTAACCTTAAGTAAAAACACCCAAAGACTAACGATGCTAAACTTAGCCAAAATAAAACTGTATCTAAAACATTTTTGATCTTACAAATCAATTATGATAAACATTTTTTTTTGACAAATTACAAGAATAACCCATTTAGTGTCAAAGTGAAAACTGATTTCTTCAGGTGACTGCATAAATATCCACTCCCTTTAAAGTGACTGACCTAATTCAACAGCTAATTGGTGATAACTAGCTTTAGGCTGGCACTGGCAGCACTAGCTAGCTTTAGGCTGGCATTAGCATCACTAGCTATCTTTGGGCTGGCATTGCAAGGCTTGCACAGAGAAGTATTGCAACGTGCGCTAGTATTTGTGTTTTGATGACTGTGTTTGCAATGTCATTACAAATACAGTCATCAGTCTGTATTTGATGACTGTATTTTAATGGCAGTCATCAGTCATTGCTGATGACTGATGCTGCTAACTAATTTTCAACAAAGTAAATGTCCTGCTGTAATGGGTCAGATGTTCAGTTATCTGGAAATGTTGAAAGCATGTTTTCTGCAGGAGGAAGATAATTTTTCTGTGTGGCGCCAGTTCAATATTATTTCATTAATATTCCTAATGACTTGTAGGAAAGGAGTAATAAAGCGCTACCTTTTGTCTTTTAGATATCTAAACCAAACTTTACTTGTTTTTTGATAAAACATTTTCAGTTCATTGTTTACATATTGCAGAATAAACTTTAATTGATTTGAAATGGTGAGAACATATTAAAGTATGTTCTGGGAGCATCACTAGCTCTCATCTAGAAAAGTTCTTATAAAAATCTGACCTGCTAAGATTTATGATCCTGAAAAACACCTTCTGGTCACATGTACAAATGGTGTTTGTCAAAAACAAGCCAGGGACTTGTTCTGGCGTCTGTAAGGTCCTGCGGTATATCAATAGTCTAAATAATGATTCAGACAGAAAACAACAAGGTTTCAAGCTGGTGTTTTTTCCTATGTTTGAAGAGGACATATTGCTCCCCGCTGTCACCATGGAAACCAAATTGTACTAGAAATTCCTGTTGACTCACATCGAGGGTCTCACTCAAAGCAAAAATATTCAAGTCAAAGTGGTGCAGATGCCCCGCGGCGCGGCTTTTCTGCTCAAAAACCTTTTACCGGGACATAAATATCTCGGACTCAGGTAAGCAGCCATGACAACCTGAAGCCCGGCGAGTGTTAGCGGCCGCAGACAGGAGCTAACACACACGCACACACACACAAAAAAAACATCTTTTCTACTCTGTCTCAGCCCACGGTTCACACTCCTGCACTCCCATCATTCTGGGCTCTTCCTTTCACAGCACCCTCCACCACAATAATTGTCTCAACTCCTTTCCCCTCTCTCCCACGTCTGTGCTCTCCCCGAGAGATGTAACCATGGAAACTGGCCACAACTGATGGGCTTGAAACGTCAGGATTGGCATACACAATCGGCCGGCTCGCACACGCGCACAGAGATGCGTGCTCGCTGACAAACACGTACACAAACACACACACACACACTTGCAATTATTGTGCTCATTCATTATTATGCAAGACACTCCAGGCTGCATGTTATTGCGACTGTATGGGTTAGGAAAACCGCAAAGCGCCTTACATGTGAAATTTATGTTTAAATATGTGGAGAGAGTTTCATATTTTAGTGGAAGATTACCAGCACATTAACTGACAAGGAGACCATGAAAAGAAATCCAATTTCTGTAATTCGGTGTGTTTAATTAAAAAGGGGAATATGCTAAAGGGCTTTGTCATATTTTGTCTGCAGCCAAACATTCCTGCCAAATATTAAAACAGACTATTTACAAACGTATTCGTACCTTATGAAATGTTTTCAGAGGCTTTAATATAGGTAGGATTTTAAGCGATTGATATATATGCTATCAGATCAAAATTGCTAAGCAGAATTTAATTATGTCTCATCAGTAAGCGCAACAATATTGAATAATCAATTCGTGTCCAACCTAAGAATTGTGCCACACACACATAATTAAATCAATAGTTCTTAAAATCTAATTAATTGTTCAGTTTCGGAGCCTTTAGACTCTATTGGAATTTAAAATTTTACCCAATCGTTAACGTTTGGCTGTCAGCTACGTAAAGAGGCAGTTCGATGCTATGAAGCTTACCATAATAGCCTGAAATGTAAACAACCATCTCTCCGCTGCGAAGAGATAAGCTGCCAAGCTGAACGAAGCAGTGATCAACTTTAAGTCAATGTGTGGAAGTGTGGTCGACTGAATGGCTTCGTTCACAATCTCCTAAAACTACAGGCAGACCACAAATCTAAAACTGACGTCATTCACAACTTCTCGTTCTGTTCACCGATTGGTCCAGACGAAAATTCTACCGGAGCAATCCACTGTAACTGGAGAAAGTGAAGATGGAGCAGAGACAGAAGATGAGAATCAAGCGGAGTGGAAAGGAAGGCAACGGCCAAGAGTGTAAATGCTGTAGAAAGTGTATTATGTCTATTTTCCACACTGAATATATGTGCATCCAGCATAAACACATCACCCCAAAACACTCAAAAACGTCATTATGCAGGAAAAAAATGCAGGTTTCAGAGTTAACAAGATCGGCTACAGACTTACCCTCTGCTTTGTGTCGGTAATAAATCCCATAAATAAATAAAACAAACTGAAGTGGGTGATGGGAATGTGGCAAAACGTGGAAAAGTACAACTGTGTATGAATTCTTTAGCAAGCGTAGGAATTCTGACAGACGTACTTATCCATTTCTGTTATAATCTGCTTTTCTATTCTTTCCGTTTCCCTTGCAAGCCTTCAGACGGACGTAGAAGTGGAAGTGTTGTGTTAGCAAAGCGTTTGGGTCCAAGAATGTGTCAAACCTGTTCACACTTATGTTTTTATGTGGACCGTGGATCGTCTGTCCAGACGGAGACGCGACTGTGACTCACTCTGACTGTCAGCTCTCGCCTCATTTGTATTAATATCCATCACATTCATCTCAACTAACCGCAGATTTCGCTTTCAGCTCAGGGTTTTATTCAAGACGTAAAAAGATTCTGTCCAACTGCTTGCGATGTTTCAGTCAGACAGGGCCTGCTTCCCCAAAATTGAATTAGATCACGTATCTTACAAATAACGCTTTTAGGTAAAAAGGTTTTTCCTCCTGCTTATTTAATTTCTGATTTCAGTCTGACGTCCAACAAAAACCAGTAATATAAATCTCTACAGTACAATTATAGTTTAATCCTGAAATACAAGCGACAAAAGAAGTGTACAAATGCACGGACACGTGTAGGAAATCCTGCACACAATCCTGTCATTGCACAAGCATATAATTAACACTTTGCATATGAAAAACAACAGAAAACAGCGTGTGGGTGAGGCCGGAGGCCAGCTGCGCTGCATAAAGGCCAGAAAAGGTGACAAATGGAGAGCGCTCTGTCGTCTGAGTGCACACCTCTGACCTCATACGGGGAGAGACATCATCTGCAGGATAAACGTGAGGTGAATCACAATGGAAAAGAGGCACGCATTTTTACATAACACTGCTGTCAGAAACAGGTTTTTAATTTGTTTGGAGACAAAAAAAAGTCATGATCAACGATAGCAGACAACGTGCAGCACGAGTCAGACCAGAGGTCATGGCAACAAGTCATGGATTTTTAATTTTTTTTTCCCCTTTAAGGGAGGCGGCTGTTTGGAAACGAGCAGCGTTTTAACTGCAGCAGGTTCCCAGGAAGAGGTTAAATGATTCACAGCCGATTTTTGCTCACTTGTCACGTTCAGTTTAAATGAAGACACCGTGACGGCTACCCGCCGCAGTTCATCAGCTACACAACTTCGTGTTTCATAGTTTTTGTGCGACAGACCAGGTCAAAGCAACTGACACTGTAATCGTTGTAAGGGAAAGAAAAGCGATGCCAGCGTTTGCATCCGGCCCACCTGAGTCGGTACTGTGTAGAATCATCTTTCGCCGCGGGCTGCGGCTGCCGGTCTTGTGGTTGTCGGTTTCCAGAGACTGAAATTGGCGCCCATGCTGTGCAAAAATAACTCCAGCTCAGTCAGATTGGATGGAAGGTTTTTGTGAGCATCAATGTTTTACGTTTCACCACAGATTCTCAGTTGGATTCAATCTGGACCTTCCGAACACAAATAGGATTTGATCCTAATTGTAGATCGAACACGGTGGCAACAGCAGCGTCAAGATGCACGGTGGCGCCGCCATGTTTCTGGATGTGAAGAAGCACCTTCTTCAGCATGCCTCCCTGACATGTCATCTAAAGAAACGCTTTCAGATGAACTGCAAATGAAAAAGACTTTCCTCCTTGAGGATCTTCTAGAGATGCCAGGTTTTGGTTTCTCAACAGACTTGTTTGTTTGCTAATCATAGGTAACTTTAAAGGCAATAATTTTTTTTTGTTTATTTAAATGCATACCACACTTTTCAGTTTTTTTTTAACATTTAAAAATATTTAGAAATCATCCACCTCGCAATAACTTTACTTTTCGTTGCCCCATCACCTAAAACCCTAATAAAATACTTGTCAAATAGCATAACATAGAAAGGTTTCAATGGTTTAAAATGTTTTTAGAAAATAAATGTTAAATGCTAACTCAATTTAAAAAGTTGCAACAAATAAGAAACCCAATTCGATGAATTTATTTATATTAAACTTCACCAAATGGACACAGTAATGTAAAGGTTGTGACTTCATTTTAATAAAAAGACAATTTACAGTTTGTTTCTTGTTTCATCTCGGCAGAAATCATTTTCACATGTAAAAAAAAAAGTAGATGTTTACAGTCTTAGGTTTTTAAAATCAGAATAAAAAATAATTCGATACAGTTCTCTCTAACCTCTAAACCAGTTCTGATTTAAACACTGATCTCAACCAGCGGGTTCCACTTCCAGTCTGTGTGAATTAAAATCGACATTATGGTTCTATGTAAACGTGACGTCGTGCACCAGTATAAAAAAAAAAAAAAATCCAGCATGTCGTCCTTTTTCAGTAAATATACGGGAAGATCCTGTAGGGGACTCGGCGACAGTAGGCGTCCCACGCGAGTCCGTACTTGGCCCTGCACTGCCTCTCGTCCCGGGCCTCCCGGTGAACCAGCAGGACGGTGAAGTAAACCACGTAGAAGTACGGCAAGAGGTGAGAGAAGCCTGCAGGGGGGGGAAACGGAAGAGCAACAAGCATAAATGACCTAAAAAGCAGCCTAAAAATGTCACCCGAGGGATTAATCAGTGTTGGATTGGCGAGGAGAAACACACACCTTCTCTTAGCAGCATTTGTGACGTGAACCACATTTAACAAGCTGTAATCAAGAGAGCAGCCCCCCTCCGCAAATAGCAGCGCACTTTCTCTTCCGTCTGCATCGCACAAAAGCCTGGCGCTGAATAGCTGTTTGATTATGCGCCTGCAGCTCAGTGTTGATTCATCCTGACGGTCACTTTATAAGCCTGTACTTGGAGCCTTTGTCTGTCTGTCATTGTTTCCTCAGTTTTTGTCTGGAACATGCTGCCATGTTATTTTTTTTGTTTTTTTTTTAGAAGTGAAGAATTTCTCAGTTTGGGATTTTGCACCAGCAATTAAGACAGAAACTGCATAATGCGTCTCGGTTACAAAGGCTGCGACAGCAGTGAGTCACTTTAAGCTGAATTTCAATGAGAGGTAGAGAGAGAAACGTCAACCGCAACAAAAGTCTGACAGCTGCTATTCAGGGATAGTTCAAGGAAAAGTGATGCAGTCTCTGCCGTGTCGTCGTGTCAAAATCTCACAGTTTGGTCAAAAATACAGAAAATATCGTGAGAGGCTAATAAGGCCTTAAAACATCCAAGGGAGAGAGATGTGGGTTTGAAATCTCTTCGTGTTGCCATGAACTGCAACCTGATTTTGAGAGAATTTGGAAGGGAAACAGGCCCACAGCATAATAAGTCTGCTGTCGTACTTAACTGTGTTTTAGGGCTTTTTTTCTTCCAGATCTGCATGTAGTGTTATTGGCATAATACTTAAAAAATTGGGTTTTATCTGAGCAAATCACACTGTTCCAGTTAAGCCAACAAACTCCACATTTTTACGTTTGACGTGGTAGGACAGACATTTTGAGTCGGGACCCTGCATGTTACATATAAACCCTACACCCAATCCAGTTTAATCCAATCCAGTTCAGTATAATTTAATTCAAGTTGATTCAAATCAAAAGTACTTCATTAATCCCAGACAGAAATTAAACGTTGTTGCAACACATACAGTTTTCTTCAAGGAGCTGCCGTAGATGCTAAGAGCTGTAGGAAGGAAGGATCTCCTGTAGCAGTCTGTTACAGCTAATCTGAAAAAGCCTCTGACTGAAGTCTAATAAAGAAGATTTTCTGCAATTTTCTTGATTTTTATAAAGAACAATTCTTCGCACAATAATCTCCAGATGTTCTTTTTAAGTCCACGGCTCTGATGGCCTTCATAGGCAACCAGAACCATTGTTTCCCATTAACATGTTAGATGTTAATAAAAAATATCAACGTCTCATATGTTAAGTTCACCAAACTTTTATTGAACTAAAAGTTCGATAAACTTTTAGTTCATCTCATAAACCGTGATAATAAAAAATATTGGCCTTTTATGTCCACCAGAGGGCGCATTGACGGCATGACTATCTTACAGTCCCTTGAGTCCAACACACAATTTTCTACTGAATTATGTTTGAAATAAATTATGACAATTATTAGTCATTAAGAGACTTACGACGTTGTGTATCTTAGCATGTAGCATTTTAATTAATCTAATTTGATGATTTTAAGATTGATCTGGAATGAGCCATGAATGCGGATCGGGCTTTCGGACAGAACGTTTTGTGGAGCGGCAAAGAGGAATAAGCTTCTGTGTCATCCAATAGGTACATCTCCACAATAAGGAAGTTATGGATTACTAATTAGACATTTTTATGCAAAAATACTTCAGGTAGATTAATCAGGATTGTGAAGGGTGGAATTTATAAAAAAATATATACATATATATTTTTTAAGATAATATTTTACTTTTCTGTGTGAGATTATGCTATTGTGCTAAAAAAATAAAAATAAAAAAATCAATGTGTAAACTATCTAGCAGACTGTACTGTAAACAGCACGAGAAACAGCTACGGCTTCTTTCACCCACACTGTGTTTTGTAGGGTTTTCACATAAGAAAGGGACTGAATACAAAACATCAGATATTAAAAATGACCTCAAAGCAGTGAAGAAGGTGTTGGGAAGCTTTGATGTCCAGCTACGCGGGGCGCATGGGCAGTCGGTGCTTTAAAGTCATGCCATTCATCATCAAAAGAGATGAAAACAAGTTTTAGACATGCACTGCTGTCCTACGATAGGATCAGGACGACCTACATGAGGGAAAACAGTCAGGAACACAAAAGGGCTCGTGTGAGAAAAAGCTCAATCCTCTCTGCTGAATATTATCTGTAAAGATATCTGCAGGCTTTCAGACAGAAATCTGTGCTGCTGTGGTTTACTATGCAGGGTGCGTAATATATATGGAACTACTTTAAAATAAAATTAAAAATCTCTGTACGGCTGATTTATAGTCATCCTGACTCAGAGGAGTCATGCTAACATCTCACTGTAAAACGTTTCATCCGCAGCAGGTTGTGATTCATTAAAGCTGAAACCAAAGAGTCACCTTGTCAGAATAAGTCATGTGGTTTACCTGGTGGCTCACCGAAAAAGACGTAGATGTTTACATCGCAGATTAGAGGGATTTATTGAATAATCCATAATTATACAGAGAAAGCCTGCTTTCTTTCTCTATTGAAAAAAAATAAATTCCCCAAATGCATTTAAAAGGAACCAAAGCGAAACCATCAACCACAGTGACGGAAAGAAACTAAAGTATCTGAAGCGGGTCTTGACACGAGTCAGGACGCCATCATCACATGGCTGTCAGCAGGAAACCTCTCTCTGGTGACAGGGAGACTTTGATTGGGAAAAGTGGAACAACATTCCTGCCAAGTGGCACAGATCTAACAAGCTAAGAAAAAACAGAAAGCCCACAAATGCACCATGCTCTGTTCGTGCAGGATTTATCTTATGTGGTTGATGAAGTTTGTATAAAAACAAGCCAAATAGTTAAATATAAGTAGATAATGGTATCTAAATAGTGCTTGTGCAAGCAGGAAGGGCTGCTTCTTTCCACAATTCATTTTGTTAAATATCATAGATTCACACAACCTGATTTGTTGGATATAATGAACGACTTAAACAGTGGCGTCCTCCAACGGGGG
>NW_006799953.1:1263341-1303210 GCF_000485575.1 Poecilia formosa | reverse complement strand
TAATAATAATAATAATAATAATAATAATAATAATAAATAAAAAAACTTTGTAATTTAGTTCTCATAAAAAATATCTCACAATGAGAAGAGAAGGACCAAAAACGGTCTTTATCAATGGCTTTTTCTTTCTCATCTGCCATTGAATTTCTGTAGATGGTGGCAGAATATGTACGTTTTAAGCTCCTTTAGCCTATTTTATGTTATCTGAGTCCATAAAAATGTGAACAATTAAGAAAAAAAAATCAAAAGAAATATGTAGGAGGGAAAATGATCACATAGAATCTCATTTACTATGTGAGATTTAGACCTCTGAAACAACTACTCAGACAAGTGACAGAGAATCCTGAGCCTGTTTCACTGATTATTATTGAATATTTCACACTTAAGTTGATATTTTTTAACAAATATACATGAAGAAACTAAAGAATTATCGGTCGATTTTGTATATATTTTCTATTTTAGCTTCAATTTGACAATTGAAGTCACACCAAGGAGCCTCTGAGGCTGTGTGAGGTTGGTCAAACAAGGCGGCGGGGAGCCTGAAGTGGTCTTACCACATGGCAGGGACCACGCCAGCGCCATAAGGAGGTCGCCGAGGTAATTAGGATGACGAACGAGACCCCACCAGCCTGACACCAGCAGCCGTTTCCCCGTTGCTGTGGCGATGGTCTCCAGTCCTGTAAGGAGTTGTGCAGAATGCAGATTAGGCAAAAAAATAAAAAATAACTCACACCTCAGCTTCTTCCTCTCCTGTCCTGACAGGCATGAGTGGAGTTTCTTTGTTACACATGAAATCAAATGACGTGAGAAAATGGATTCCCTCAATAGATTTCCACAGCTTTTGCCGAATGATGAAAAAAGAAAAGTATGGAAATGACGGACGACCTGAAACGCTGGGGTGAGTCGGGTCCCGCCTGAACTGGTTCTTCTGCGAGTTGGATTTCCTGAAAATGTAATACCCAGTACCTGACGGCAAACGGAAACACACGTTTAAAAAAAAAAATATCATCAAATGTGCCGTGAAACACAACCTGATGAAAACAACATTCACCATTCAGGGCAACTATGGCCACCGCCGTGAGCGAAGACAGACTCTGAGGGTGAGCAACCAGGAAGGAAGCCTGCAGGCTGTAGGTGAAGGGAACCCAGGCCAGGTCGCCAAACACCAGCATGAACCCGAAGCCGTCATGCACAATGTCCATTGTGGTCAGAACCGCCTCCTGGTGAGAATGGACGCAAAGACAAAAAGACAGATTAAAGTAAAATGTTGAATCAGTCTCCACGCTGGAGTTTCAAACTCAATTTCATTTTGGACCACATTAAAAATCTGAATGTTCTTAAAGGGCCAGTCGTACCAGAATGTATTGATAAAACCAATTTGACTGTTAAGATATAAACAAATAGCTGCTTGTTTCAGCTTCCAGTAAGTGTTTCTTAAAATAAAATAACATTAAACGTCTCTTCACATCCAGGATTTTGAGATTCTTTTTGTGGGTTTTTTAACAACCAAAATCTGCGATTTTGTGGTGCTAATTTAGAAATATTTAATGTATGATGTTAAATGTGACTTCTTATTAATCGCCACTGACTATAATTTGACATCAAGGAAGGCTGTCTCTTAAACTCAACGGTTTTGGCCAATTTTGAGAAAAAAATTGGGAATTTGTAGATTTTGTGTACATTTTGCAGATTTGTTGAAAAACTGGAAGGACGTATTGATGTAATTTGGAATGTAGACGGCTCCAAATGACCACATTTGGCCCCGCGGGCCTTGAGTTTTGTCGGGATTTAGGTTTTTCTGAGTTCTCTGTATGTTTAGTTTAGGTTGCTCTGTCTTATTTTGATCATGTTCCCTGTGAGTCCTGGCTTCCCTGATGATTGCTCCCAGCTGTGTCTAGTTACCTGATTACCCTCCGTATGTATTTAACCCCACCTGTTGTCCTCGTCAATGTTACGTCCATTGTCCATAGTAAGTCTTTTGTCTGCGCCCCATCACAGTCAAACTGTTAAGTCCTGTGTTGGTTGCTCTCGTATTCAGTCTTCAGTTTTTTTCAGTTGCTACCGGTACTTAGCTGTGAACTAACGTTTCTGCCGTGGACCTGGACTGTTTGAGCATCTTTATTAAATTCATCATCATCATCACACACCGCCACATCATGACAAGTTTGACACATGTAGCGTATCAAATATCTTTGTACAGCAAAAGTCACAGAGCTCACCTCGTTCCATAAAGCGTCTGCCACATAAAGCAGCTGGAACCAGTTGACCAGGATCATGGAGAGGGAAGGAGAACCGCGAAGCTCCGCCTCCTTCATCAGCATCCCGAGGTTAATGACCACCTGAAATAACTTGTGTTTAGAAAATCATTGTTTTTTTGAAGTAGTGTTTATTTTACAGCATCAGGTAGAGTTTGCAAAGTTGGTGGTAATGTTTAAAAAAAAAAAAAAAAAAAAAAAAAAGCTCAAGGGGATTGAGCTCCACTTCAAAGCATTAGCAACCAAAGCTAATCGTTTAGCTTCTCCTCCTGATACGAAGCTAAATCCGTGATCGCAATGTTCCAGTCTTGCCCTGATACATTGTCAACCAAATGAGAAACGTAAGTGCACCGTGACTATGTTGTAATTCTGCATCTCATTGTTTGTTATTCTGAACCTTATGAATCTTTCGTAGCTTCAAACTGTAAATAAATTATTATAATTTGTCAGTACACGATCATGTGAGTTCACTTAGCTGTTTTAATTTGGGACGTTATCATCGATTTTAAAAATTCTGAACACTAAAAAGTAAATAGTTTTGACATTTCCAAAGAGGTAAAAAAAAAAAAAAAAAAAAAAAGATCCCACACATTGTCTGGAGCCAGTTGGTGGAAGGTTTTTCTTCTGCTCTCCTACGCACGCTGCTTTAAAACATTCACATGTACAAAGGTTTAACTGTTTACATCGTGACAAAAGAGGGACACCACTTTCCTTTCGTAATTAAATCTTAATTTATTTCTATTCTGAAGGGATCTGGTGGAGTGATTAAAAACGTTTCATTTCAAACTAATAAATCTCTCTCTGTTTTTTTCTCTCTCTCTCTCTCTCTGGTGACGCAGATGCAAGATAAAAGTGTCCAATAAATCTGGTACTGTGCTGCTGGGTCATCGGGGAAGCAGCAGAACTTTGATCTGGGTTGCGACAAACTAAGGCTGCAAATCGATCAGAGGAGAGCAACAGTGCCACCCGGTGGTCAGTTTGGGTTTTAAAAGAAAGGGAGTTTAGCTCTTCTGACACATTTTTGCATCACATTTGGATATATCACCATCAAAAAAACAAAAAAAAAAAGTATGAGACATTTTAAGTTGTGCTTTTTCCTAGCTTTTGGAAAAAGTGATCAAAAATCTAAAAGTAAAACAGAACATGATTTAGTCACATTGAACTCACCCAACCAATCAGACCTGGTCTGAGTTCACAGAAATACTTGAGGTCAAAGTTTCCGATCCGAGGGTTCAGCTCCCGTCCAATGAAGAAGTCATAGAGGGGATTCCCTGCACAAGACAGACAGCAGGTACCAACAACTCTTTGAAGAAGCTTGGATGTTAAGATGCTGTTCAAGTTACCGTGTTGTCATATGAATACACAGAACAAAGGTGTGTACCAGTAGATCTATTTATCTACATGTTCTCTTTAAGGAATTAATGCATCATTTATATAGTCGACAACCTTAAACATTAATTGCCAATAAGCAAATAAGGAAACAAACATTTTATTGCCTAAAATCCATCAACATAGCATTCATTTAGCGTGCAAAAGTGTGAAAGCTCAGCCTTTCTACTTGACGTCAGTAAAGTGCAGGACTGACCTGTTGATTCACTTTATGATAAACCAATTAATAAATGGGCAGCAAATAGAAATAGGACATTTTTTAATGCAAAATTTCAACCAAGTGAAGGTAAAACTAGTCTATGAGTTGGATAAAATGTATTTACAGACAATGGAGGTTTGTCTTAAATGCTGAATATATTCATTTTTGGCTTTATTGCTGCTGTGAGGAGAATGTTCTTTCAGCAGTTGACCTTGTTTGAGTCCTTGCTCACAAAATTAGTCGAGAATCATTTCAGCCCCGCATGCAACTCTAACATGCAGAAATTGAGCTGATGCAGTCACACGTGTTTTTCTGTTGATTAGAGGAATTTATCCTCTCAGAAACTGAATAGCATTTCTGCTGTTTTTTTTCTGTCTTTGTGGTTGCTTATTGCCTGAGGATACATAAGAACAGCGTGTTGCTGGCGCAGCAGGGTCGCCCGACTTAAAAAAGGCAGGATGCAGTTGATGCTGATGCCTGCAAACTCCTGCCGAGCAGCAGGGCTCTTGGATATTTACCCACAGGAAAACCAAAAAAAAAAAACATCCAACAAACGGGCGTTCGAATGCGCAGTGCGTAGCCACCGGCCGTGTTTACACAGCGCTTTCGTGTTGACTTCCCCGCTTTTTGCATGGTGAAAAGCTCGCTTTCTCACCTGTGTCTCCCCCCAGGGCCAGAGCATGGGAGGGGGCCCAGAAAGAGCGGACGTAGAGGTAGACGGAGGACAGGAAGGACACGGCGACGGCAGACACCGCCAGCGGCACCAGCAGCTCACACAGATATCCAAGAGGAGCGCCGAGCGCCAGCAGCACCGACAGCAACACGGCGCTGATGCACAGGCCGTGGAAACCTCAGGGAGGAGAACAAACAAAGCTAAATGTTAGAGCCCCAGGGAGAGCAAACAGACGGAGGACTGCATTAAAAAAAACAAAAAAAAACAGCTAAAAGTTGACAGAGGAGATGTTTATCTAAAGTAAACTTCAGCTCAAACGTGAGCAGAGTGTCGTTCCAGGAGATATGAATCATAACAGCTGGTGATGCACAACAATAAAACATCACACTTTATTTAGACAAAGAGATTTCTTTTTAAAAAACTGTTGATCAACAAGGAAGCTGATTAATACCATTTATGGGATACTTGAGGCGGCTTCCGTCCCTCAGAGCTAATCCTTCAGAAACCTGCATGCAAATAGATATGATGGAAATAGATATCAATATTATACTTGAGGATAATGTAGTAATGTTTCAAAGATCTGATGTGTCAAAACAATAATCACGACATACAGTTTGAAGAAATGCAATTGTCTAAATCAAAACAAATATAACAAGAAACTCAATTAAATCATGCTCTGTTTTACATTTTATATTTATTTAAATATGTAATAAGCAGTGGCCAAAACTGCTGCCATCACTGTTTATGTGTTTCTGCTATTCTACACTTACACACTAATCAAGTATGTGTTTTAAATTGTAAGTTTGGACAAGATCTTGCATTCTGTGAGTGCTATTAATGGCGAAAACAAAAACAAAAAAAAAAACAAACTAAAGACAAACGACCACAAGGATATTCAACAGGACCACCTCACAGAGCTAAATAATATAAACTGCTTAATGGTTTATCATTGATTATTCATGTGCTATATGCATTTCATCATATTAAAACCACAGATTTTCACTGGATGTAACTCAGATTTTACGTGACAGACCAAAACCAAGTGGACATTTTGTAGACATTTCGTACCTTCCCTAACGGCAGCAAGTAGAGGAGGGCGTGCAGTCCGATCCATGCCAGCAGCAGCATGGGAGCCAGCGGGTCCCACAGCTGGTCGGCGGAGGGGAGGCAGGGCGGCCACTGCAGGACGCTGGCCTCCGCTGATTGGCTCACACAGATCAGGAAGAGAACCGTCAGTGGGAGGAAAACGGGGATGCACACGGCGCCTGAAAGAGCAGAGGAGGAGATGAGACGATGGGACGGTGAGGCAGGTGAAGAACTTTGACTGATGGCAGCAAAAAGACCGAAGATATTGAAGGTTCCTGCATGAAATAAATGGGGCAAATAATACCAGGCAAGAAAGACATTTAGAATAATGTCATGATCAGGAAATCAAACTACTGTGGATAGACGCCTTTCAGTATCAGATGAGCCCCGTTCTATAAATGCACTATTGAACTGCATTAACACAAAATCCTACCAAGTATTTTTGCCTCATTTCTAGTGTAAATGTCTTAGTACACTTAAAATAACACAGAACTAACTTAGAAATAACTTTTCAGTGTGACATTTAGGAGCTTCTTTTATGCCAGTAATTCCTTAATGTTGATATTTTTAAAAAATCTGGCAGATTTTGTTATTTAGGGAAAATGTCCTGAGTCAACTAGAAACTAAACTAAACTAAATTCCTGTAAGAAAACATCTGTTAACAGAATTTCAAATAATCATATTCCACAAATTAGCGTAAATATGTTCATCAGTGAATCACGTCATTATAAATAATACTGCTTCTGTTGCACGTATTTTGAAGTGTGTGAGTTTCGTGATTTCCTTTCATATGTCATATGTGTTTGCTTCTTACTAATAATAATGTCTAATCTTGCTTATCTCTAAAAAAGAAAGTGGGTTAATTGGACCAAGACAGCAGAAATTAACTTTATTTTACTCATATCAACGAGAAAGTGTTTCCTAAAAGTTAGGACATCTTGTCCCCTACTAGTTACACCTATCCACTTTGGCTGGGAAAAAACAAAAGATTTTATATAACATTAAAACCAAAAATTAACCTTACTTTACTTATTAAATGCAACACATCAACAAAAAAACAGAGGAACGTATTAGGACACCCTAAAGTATCCTACACAGTCGGTCCTACAGTGTCTTTTTCTTTTCCTTTTTTTACATTTGACTCTCCCATCACAGATTCAAATGTTTTAAACTTCGCGACTTTGGCTTACCCAGAGTTCCTCCAAACTCTCTTTCTGTGTCGTGTGACAGTCGGTGTTTCGGGGCTTTCTTGGCTCCCATTTTTCTCCTCCTGTTTAGGATATTGACACAGATAGTGGACACCAGTCAAGATGCATACATTAAAGTGAATGTATGCATTCACTTTAATGAAAGTGAATGCATACATTCACTTTCATTATTGTCATTGGAATGACAATAAAGAAAGAAAAAGACTCAAAATTCTTTAACTTCCCTTTAAAATCAACATGAAAATAGTTCAAAATGAAGGACAATGATCCCAAACACATCAAAACTATGCTTTATTAGTGTGTTTAATAACTAATTAAACAGAGCAGGGTAACACTAAGCTTCTATAATGGACCAACATTCATATCCATAAAAAACAAAACAAAAAAAAACTGTATGGGAATGCTGCCAAACTTGGGTCAAAGTGCAACCAGTGACACACAGACTAAACTTTCTACACAGAAATGGGAGGTAAACGCCATCTAGAAACGCTGCAGTTACCATAACCTGAACGTCAAAGTGAGAATCTGTTATTTAACACAGTAAATGAAAGCTCTTACCAGAGTTGGGTGAAGGAGGGAGTCTGCGGAGCCTCAGAGGCTGTCCTGTCCATCCACACTGCAACCTGCACATGGATCCGCCCAAAGTACGACCTGTCGGCATGGAGCTCCCTCTCAGCCAATCAGATTTGTCCGTGGTCATCAGAAGAGGGTGGAGACAAGGTGCCTTAACCAATCAGAGCCAGCTAATCAGATGGCGACAGCTGAAGCNGACGTATTGATTCGTTTCTGGTCCATGATCGAGCCCGCTCTGCCATCCATGGTCAGTGTTCGCCAAGTACAGAGAGGAGGAGCTGCCATCGACTTGACTTCCTCAACCCGAACCCTGCAGCCCATTGATGAGTTCTTCCTGTTTTTAAATTATCTGGCCCTTGGATCCAAACAACGTGATCTCGCTGAACGTTATGGTGTCCATCAGTCCACGGTCAGCCGGATAATTACTGCATGGACCAACTTTCTATTCACAGTGCTTGGCTCCATTAGGATCTGGATACCTGAGGACCAGATCCACAGAAATCTACCTGCCAACTTCAAGGACTACCCCGACACAACAGTCATCCTTGACTGTACTGAGCTGAGGTGCCAGTGCCCATCTTCCCCTGTACTTCAGAGTGAGGTGTTTTCATCTTACAAATCACACTGCACTCTGAAGGGGCTGATAGGGATTGCACCACATGGTGCAGTGACATTCATCTCAAGACTGTATACAGGGTCCATCAGTGACAAGCAGATCACACGTGAATCTGGTCTCCTCACCCTCTTAAAACCTGGGATGGCTGTCATGGTAGACAGAGGCTTTCTTATTGATGACATTGTACCCTGCAAGGTTTACAGGCCAGCATTTCTCTCTGGAAGGTCTCAAATGTCAGCAGGCGAAGTTATGGAGACTCAGGCCATAGCACGCCTTAGAGTGCATGTGGAACGTCTTATTCGCAGAGTCAAAGAGCACAAGTTATTTGAGTCTGAAATTCCCCTATGTCTTTTTGGGAGTATCAACCAGCTGTACACTGTTGCTTGTTTGCTCACAAATTATGAGAATGGCCCACTGGTAAAGGTTTGGGCAAAGTAGCCTGTTGTCAGCAACTGCAAAAAAATTTATTCTGTATGTTTTAAATGTTATATTTGTTCATAAAACAAAACCGAATGTTTTCCATAACTGCATTACACAGATCATTTTTCTCTTATTAGTGTTTAGATTAAATAAAGTATTTGCACATATGTCAGACTTTCAAGTGTGATATTGAAATGTAACGCTTTCATTTATTAATAGCAAAGTAATATGAATATTGCAATAAGTTAAGCAAATAATTCAATATACAGAGTAAGGGCAGGTGGCATAAAAATAAAAACAGAATTTGTTTCCCATAACAATGCTCTTTTTTCTCTCTTTTCTAGAAAACAAAGTACAAATGACAATACTTTCAAAAGGCTATGTCTTAACAGTTTTGGGCTGGCTTTAGTATTCTGTCAGAGTTCATCTGAAGTCAAAGTCAACATAAACAAGTTGTAAATCATGCTTGTCAGTGAAAATGGAAGTCTTTGAGTCCTGAGTATCACAAGCTGTGTAAAGGTGAAATAAAAACCTTTTCAAATATTAAATATTCAAAATTAATTTATAAAATTCAATTGATCAAATGATCAAAAAAATACTATTACTGACATTTGCTTGCCTTTTTCAGTTATCTCACTTATGTAAAAAGTACAAACTATAAACTAATCCTGTACTGTTATCAAAAAATAACACTCATACACCAAATACAAAAAACAGAGAAAGACAGATTGCAAAGGGTGAGATTACCAAAGCCAGACACGTTTTTCCTCCTTTTAAAAGAAATAATGCCAATTACAGCTATGACAAATTGCACACCTGAACATGGCACAACTAATGTACAATATATGTTAAGTCATGTATCTCCAGTGGTGAAGCTGTACAATGACACCTTACCTGTTCAAATAAGCATGAAGGTAATGATAAAAAAAGAAATGGCTTTGTCTTTTATGGTTGTTGCAACTTCAATGTCACGGAAAATCCTCTCAATAAAAATGTCATTTTCAGTATATATGACAAAATCGCACCAGTCACATCCTGAAATAAGCATTTGTCCCTGCACCTGCCAGTAATATGGATGTGTGTGCTTCAGTGAGCGTCTGCCATCCCTGTTTATGTAGGAGCAGTTCACATAACTCCTCACATTTGGACATTTTATTTCTAAAAGACCAAAAGCTGGTTGTGCCTCTGGATCATAAATTATTCCATCTGGTGATGACCCCATCCAGGGTGCATCAGGATGGATCAGGAATCCACAGGGGTAGTGGTTTACTTCCCTTACCCTGCAGTACTCCTCTACTGCTGTTGGTTCCCAAGGCAAGCCCCCGCTGCATATCAGAAGTCTGACCGGAGGGTCTAAGAAGCCTAAGAATCTCATAGATGCTTTGGGAAAGCAATACCTGAAGTGTCACATTTTAAGAATTAATAAGAACAAGTTCTTTTAAACTCATACTTGTTTATTCTGGACATACATTCAGGTTAGTTCATTCTCTATGCAGACATGTACAGAGAAAACAGACAGGAATCAAAGATGTGCTGCAGTTTACAGTTAATGGATGAAAACAAAAAAGTCCACAAATAGCCTGAAGAGATTTACTAATGGAGCAGCTTTCACTGGACACAGCCTTGCGCTTTAGTCATCAGTGTTTTCTATTCACATTCATATTATCTTCAAGGTCAGAGTGCTAGAGTTCCCCTGTGTTCAGACTGAATCCAAGTTTTTTCATTCTTATTTTATAGTAAATGATTAACAGAAGAAACTAAGTAAACTCAACAAACAACATGATTCGTAAATCTTGGAAATATACCAGCCAAGAACTGTGGGAGTAGTAATAAACAAGAGATTCGGATGATTATTTTCCTACGATATGTTTACAGTATTCACCAAACTAGTGCCAATAGTGGCTAAACGATCCCGAACAACGCAACAGAGGTACAACTCAACCTCTCTCACAGATCACTTCAATAACACTCTGCTCCATCGGCGAGGGGTCCAGGCAGCGGTGGGCGGAGCTTCCCACTATCTCATCTAGCAGGAAGTGAACGAGGTTCTCGTCTGACACGAAGCGCCACAGGTACATCTGCAGGTAGTGGCAGTCGACTTGGATCTGCTGCAGGCCGTAGCGCCCAAAAGTGCGCAGGCGGACACACTCCAGGAACGTCTTCAGGCTGATTTTGATGATTCCGGTCATCACGGAGACCTGGGAGACAGGGGACATTAACCGTCACGCCACTGACAGCAAAACAAACTCATAGCCACAACAATGTTTTAAGCTTGCTAAAGCCACTATCCTGCATGTTTTAAACTTGTACCAGCCAGCGGCTGGATTGGGGACCAAAGTTGCAACATTTGTTACATTTTCAGCTGGTGTGGTTCTCTTTCATGCTCCATTGTGTCAAACAATCCAAACCCTTTGAAAAACCTGTTCCTCGCCTCGCCTGTGGTGGCGCTGCACCGAGAACTACTGAAGGAAACAACGTGCAAACCTCTGAACCTTCTTCACAAAATGCTAACAAAAATAAAGTGGCATCAGTTGTAGGATTTTTCTCCAGCTAGTGTCAGTCATGCGTTTGTTTTGGTTGTATTTACCCAGCATGCCCTGCACTTAAGTTCGCTTCCTGCTTTTGAAGTGGTCTCTGGTAGACTTGGCGTTCACGTATGCACTCAAACCGCACCAGGGTTCACTTCCACCGATCTTCATCTGGGTTTTTAGGAGGTTTTTGGTCCACATCAGGGTTCGATTACGCATTCACACTTCCTTAAACGAACCAGGCAAACGAACTAGAGTTGGATCAAATTGAACTGAACAGGGCTGGTGTAAATGAACCCTCAAATACATCTCAAAGTTGGTTTTGGAATAGATAAAGCCGACTAATGTCAAGCTTCTGGAATGGCTCTAAAGTCAGCCTTATTGAAATTCATGGATTATTTGTTCTAGGAATCCATCCATTTTATGCAAACTCTGCCATTGCTTGATGGCTACAAGAAGAATGTGTTTTTGTTCCTGTAACTTGCTAAAAGCCATTTATTCAAATATTGCTGGGGGTGTTTATGTTAATTTGATTCTGTTTGTATAATTTTGTCACAGTGGAACTCAGAGAAAATCCACAGTAAATGTAAATTTGCCTGACACTTCTTTGTAAAAACGTATCGAAGCTGTAATAATCAATCCCCCCTCAAATTAAATCAATTAAACATCAAAATTAACATAAGTGGCATACCAATGTTGAGTAGCTGTAAACTTCTGACAGAAATCGTTACTGTGAGTTAACAACAAATCAACTGGAGGAATATTCAAACGTCCCAAGAGCAAAGAACAGCATCTGTGAATGCAAAGTCATGCTCTGTAAGAAGCAGATCTCCACGCTGAGCACACACTGGACAATTCCTACGTGCTGACGAGGAAACTGAAGATATCAGCCAGCGGTTGAAAGCCCAGTTCATTAAATCAAGAGCTTGGAAACGAGAAACACAAAGAAGGGGGACTTCTACACAGGCTCAGAGAGAAAACAGCAACTAAATCTGAATAACGTTTTTAGTTAGATAAATACGACAAGAATCTACGTTGTGCAGAACAGCCTTAAAAATGTTCTTGTTTTCTTTCCTGAGTCGCTAGGAAATGATGCGAAGGAGGAAATGGAGGGGCATCATTAGCATGTTAAAGTGCGCCCACGTCCGCGCCTCCAGAGTCAAAGCAGTCTACTTGAAAATGTAACCAGCAGCGTCGCTGAGCATGCTCCAATTCACACGTTCCCACAGGCAGACAGCCTGCAGGTCCCGGATCACGTCCTGCTTCTTTAGTGTGGAGGAGATTCTCACGTGGCGCTTCTAAGGCCGTCGAAAGATATTTATTCAACTGAATGAAGAGCAGCACTGACCTTGTTGAACTCCACTGAGCTAAAGATGTCGATCCTTTCAGAAAACAGCTTGTGGATGTTGCTCAGCAGATTGGTATCCATGGGAGCGCTGCAGGTAAAACAACAGGTAACCAATCAGTTATTGTTTCTATTCTAGACATCATAGCTATACAATAATAATCCACTTATTTAGAGAAAAGCAAATGAAACAAATAGTTTCCACTTCAAAGAATTTTTAGGAACATTGCAACTATGACAAAATTACCTCTGTAGAAATAAACAGCGACGACATTTCAGATGCTTTTTCTTCAACTCTTAACATATATATAACTCTAACCCTGAATATCTCAATCTCTGCCAACAAATATCTCAATATGACAAAAAGGATTAAAATGCAGTTTTAAATGAGTCTGTTTCTGAATGGGATTGGTTCAATCAGCCTCTTCACCAATTTTGCACCGACTCATCGCCATTTAGTCCACTCCCACTTCCATTTTTTGCCATTTAAACAGATTTGTTCACAGCATTTTTTTAAATCATAAATTATCATATAAATTCCAAAATCTTGCATAATTTATTTCAATTGGATACAGCTATCAAAACACATTGTACTACTTATTTTGGTCTGATTCTCAAAGGGACTAGAAGGCTCATGAAATGCAGCCACACGTCTTTCCAGTAGAATATGACTAAGTTACTAAGCGTTTCAAAGCATGTACGAATTGACACATTGTCAAACTGCCACAAGGCAGATGGCCTCATGTGGTGCCACAAAGATTCAATGCTGAAACAACTAACACTGCCAAAGAATGAATCTCATTGAAAGTCGAGTTTGTCATTCGTTAGTATTTAATTCAAAGCTCTTCTGTCAAATCGCTGACTACAGTTTCCCCAAAACACCAAACACACACGCAGCTGCTCTGAGGTGTAACGGGCTTGTCGCTCCAACGCCAGAATAAGACACTGAAGACTCATGAAGGTGTCTATATCTGTCGCTGCCATGATTTTTAATGACCAAGGCAACAGAGCTTCATAAACAAAGCTGCTTCACCTCGGTGTGTAGCTGGCTGCGTAACGGGGCTGCTGCCTGGAGCTGCTGTAGACGGAAAAGGTCCTTTTGCTCGAGTCGCTGCTGTGGGCCTTCCTCACACCCTCTTCATACAGCAGGCCCACCTGCGGTGCAGGACATTCGTGGATGACGTTCAGGTAGGAACAGAGGCAGTTTGACTCGAGCCGTCGTTCGAAGCCGTACCTGCACGTCGATGGAGGTGGTGTCCTCCACTACTCTCTTCATCACAGCTCGGACGTTCCTGGGCTCGATGGTGTTGACCCAGTCTCGAGTTTCGACACTCTTTCTTAACATCTGCGAGATGATCAGCCCCTGAACCTGGACAGAGAAAGAAAACTAGGTGTCGTCTTGGATACGGCGTGAATTTTCACTCTTGACTCTGTATTTTTGTTTGTAATGGTGAAATACCTTGACGTAATGGTTGAGGAGTTTTTGTGCCGCTTCTCTTGCTTCTCCACATAACGTTGTGACTGGTGTTATGGGATTTTGGTGCTGAAAAAGACGGCCGGTCTTTTAACAGAGTCATTTTAAAAACTTGTTTACAGTTCGTCATGCTACAGCCACACACGTGTCTGTGTGTTTTTTCCAAATTCTGCATTGCGCTGTATTTTACATTTCTCCAATACCTGGACGAGAAACTGTTCGTCTGTGAGCGTGAGTATGTAGGAGATGGTGGACGTCTCAAAGTCCAAGCAGAGGCGAGACAGCAGCAGCAGGAGAGCCGGGGGCGTGGATCCTCCTTTGTCTCCGGCGCTTTCACAAAACTGTCGAGAAGACTGGCACACAAACCTGATGAAGTTCACCACCAGGTTCTCACGGACTCCCTGGCTACAGAACTCCCCCTACGGCGACGGCACAGAGAAAAGCTTTCATTAAAAACTCACTTTTTTAACTTCGTTTAGAACAGGAGTGTCAAACTCATTTTCATTTTGGGAAATGTCTACGTCATGAATGACCTCAAACGGCCGATTGTGCCGGAATTTACTGATAAAACATCTACAAAAACGGTTAAGATACTGTGTTGGAATTGCTTCTTAAAATTAAATAATATTAAACACCTATTCAAACTGATCTGTCCCTCCTAGATTTTGCATTTGTTTTTGATTTTGTAATGGTAACTTACAAAATATCAGCAAGAAATTTTGCGATACTTGTGTCAGTAAATCAATCCATCAAATTTTATTTGTATAGCACATTTCAGCAGCAGGGCATTTCAAGGTGCTTTACATAATTAAAGAAAATATATATAATTAAAAAAATAAAATAAGAACATAAATGTGACTTTTTGTTACTCGCCATGTTGATCACAGATCTGACATAGGTGAGAGTTGGCGTCACTCAAACCCAATGTTTTTTGACCAATTTTGTGGAAAATTTGCCAAAAAACAAAAAAATTATACAATACCGTTATACAATACTGCGTGGCTTTCTGAGGAAGGATGGAAAAATCAATAAAGCTCATAAAAAAATGTTTTTAACAAAGGAGATTTACCTTAAAGTAAGGCTTGTTGGAGAAAGTAATGTCCTTGGCGGTGAAGAGATGGACTGACGCCAACACCGACTTGATCTGGTTGAGAATAGAAGCTGACAGAGATGAGAGAAGCTCTGGAAGGCTGCTGGGAGCGTCCCTGCCAGCTGCAGGCCCTCCTAGATGCGTGCCGCCTCCAGCCACGGAGAGTCGAGGCGTTGCCAGGGCCTGCCTCACATCTGTCAGGCTGTCCATGTAGAAGCTCTGCAGAGCAGAGAGATACTGCTTCACTCGCTCCGTTGCCGCTCTTACCACAATTTCCGTCCCCCGGGTTGGAACAGCGGAGCCGGGCAGCAGTTTGGCCACAGCCTGCAGCCTGCGGTGGAAGCGGTCCAGAGCGCGGACCAGGAGGGAGTTATCGCCGACGCCTTTCTCTTCTTGTATCCTCCTCTCGACAAGCGAGAAATACCGAGCTGCCAAGTCATCCACGAAGGCCTGCAGCTTGCCGTTTGCCATCTGAGGAATATTCTTCGAAGCCAGCTCGCCTGTCTGAGCATGGTTGACGAACAATTCTTGATAGGAAGTGATAACCAGACATAAGCTGCTGACAAATTCATTGCAGCCTCTGTCTATGAATTCGAGAATGTCGGTGTTTGGGGTGGGAGACGGTAGAGAGAGCGTCTTAGGGGAGTTGTTGTCGCTCGGAGATCCTACGGCTGTAGAAGAGGATGACCTGCGTGTTGCAGCCTCTTTCGGAGCTGGAGTCGGTGGGTACGGTTTGATCTCTGCTTCCAACCCCTGAAGGTCCAGCTCCAGTCGAGAGCCTGCGTGGCTCAGGAATTTATCACAGAGCTCCTCTGCTGGCTCATCCAGCTGCAGCAGGAGCTCCACACACTCCGACAGGTCTTTGGCGCTCGTCCCACCATCTCTATAAACACACACACAAAATACCGTTAAACAGAATCAATACATGGTGCCTTGCAAACATATTCACATGCCTGCTTTTCCAAGTTTTGGCATAACAATGTCAATGCATCTTAAGGAGATGGATGTCATGTGACATAATTGTAGTTGAAGAAGATGCATCGATTTTTTAACCTTAAAAAAAAGCTTTTGTTCTCAGTCCCACTTATTCAATTGGGTTACCACATCAATTAACTGAATCTTTTCTTCCTTACGAAACAACTCAAGCTTAGTAAGAATGAAAGAAACATGTCTGAGGACATATTTACTAATTCATGGTATCTACAGGTTTCAGGAATTCAAATTTAATTTATTGGAAATTTGAATAAAATTTAATATAGAAAAAAATGTAAATATAGGGGATGGTTGGAGGAACTTGCTGCATTACAAACAAGCATAAGAAGAACTCTGAACTTTGTGCTTCTCTCATTGCATATGGCTCTCTACAGTTTTTACCCCCATAGTCCGAAGCTTAGTTTTTGGCACCCAGCCTTGTATGGGTTGACACTTGGCAGCACAAGTCAGTCAGAGGTGAGTCAACTGCTGATAAATTTGCAAGTACCCAAGATGGCCTCAAAAAAGCTAGCTAGCAAGGGTACATTAGCATCTGGTTAGCCTCAACCAATGAAGATGTTTGCGTACAACTCGGATTTTTTCCGGAATGAAAAGCACCACAAGCCAAAAAACTATATTAAATAGTCCTGGCACAACAAAAAATGAGTCCTGTGATTATCTTATTTGATCAATTTAACATGTTTTAAAGCTTTAATTTTAGACACAAGAACTTAAGACTTTTCAAGGATGCGTGGACAGCGTGTAATTAATGATTATGCCATGTTTCCTTCATCGGTCACCCCTGATCTTAACAGATTCCCACCTGAACTTCTGCCGAAGCTCCTGAGCCAGCTTCTCCATGATGGCGTTGCAGTCGTCCTGAATGCCCTTGAAGGAGGGCAGGTGGCTGTACTGCTGCAGCACGCAGCGAGCGCGCCGGTGGGAGCTCACCGCCTGAGCGTAGGCCTGCAGCTCCAGACACTTATTCAGTCTGGCAGGCAACTCGAACAGAAACTGAAGTTTCCTCAGTAGCGTGTGAACCCCTGGCAAGACGCATAATGGGACAAATAACTAAGAAAATCATCCCAAAGGTAAACAAAAGTAAATAAAAAAAATTTTTTAAAAAAGTGAATCATACCAGAGAGTTTGGTTATCTGTGCGTGCTGGTCCTGAAGCGTGCCGCTGATGGAAGCGCTGAAGTCAGTGATGGCAGCCATGTTCGCAGACAGGCAATCCATTTCGTCCTCCATCTTTTTGAAATCGTTCTTCATTTTTCTGATGGTGTCTAACAAAAGAGGAAATACCTCACCTACATGCTTTGCAAAGGTCTTCAGTCTCCTTAAATCTTCACAAATTATGTCACATTACAACTGAAAACTTCAATGTGATCTGTTGAAATGTGTATGTTAGATTAATACAAAGTAGTCTATCATTTGTATTAAAGTGTGCTACAAATACATCTCAAAAAATTTGAACATTGTGGAAAATGTTCAGCATTTTTTGGTCACTCATATCAGAAAGAAAAACTCAAATAGATTCATTATGCATACAATTAAAAATGTCCATTATATTTGCACAATAATCAAATTACAAGAAATAAATGATTTAAATATTTCACTGCATGTGCCATGAATATGAGGTACTTTCTGAACGAGTGACAAAATGAAATTAACGTTGGCCCTCAGTGGAGCTAAATAAAACGTTAGAGCCATAAGAGTTAAATAGTCTTTTGTGAAAAGATAACTTAAAAATGTTTAATAAATATCTACAATAGAAAACTCGTGATCATTTAAAAAAAAAACGTTATTTCTGTCATTATGCTTAAAAACAAAGAAAAACATAAAACATTTACAAAAACAGGATTCACCAATAATGGTTTTTTAGGGCTTTTGATATTTGTGGAAAACGTAAACAAAAAGAGTTTCCAACATAATGAGATTTTTTGTTTTAGTTTTACTAATACCGTACTTGTGAACATTTAATACTGAATTTATTCCATGCAAATAACTATAAAACTGCTAAAATCCACTGTAGCTTTAGCTATATTTCTTTTTTTTTTTAATTGTTGGTTTTCCAATATTAATCAAATTATTAAGAGTCATTGTGCAATTTCACAGAGCCACTTTGAAATTAGATGAGTCTGTGTGGGGAGCTGCAAGTTGCAGGCTAATAGTTTAGATGAGTCTGTGTGTTATAATGTTCCAGTCAAAGTACAGACCTAAAGCAAACTGAGAACATGGCTTGAAACTTAATCTATTGATGAAATTTTGTGTTATTATCCTTCCGCTTTACAATGCTACACTGCTTTATGTTGGTCTATTGCACACATTGAAGTTTGTGGATGTAACGTGACAAAACATGAAGTAGTTCAGGGGCTACAGATACATTTGTATCATCTACTTTACCTGTAGCAGATATGAACTTGTTATAGTTTTCATAGACCAGGGTCTGCATGTCACTGTCCAGAGAGCGGATCTGCTTCACCATGCAGGTCTCATGGTCCATCAGCTCAGAAAGGGAGCACTCTCTTCTCAGCTGCAGTTTAAGAAGCATAACGGGCATAAACATCCTTTAATACAGCACACTTGTGTTTCCAGAGCAAGACCTCAAAGTCATCCTACGTATTTACATGTAAATATAAAGTGCTGGAAACTGTATGAGTGGCTTTAGCGACTTATGTTTACACTACTACTGCGTGATAGTAGAAGCTAAAAAGACAGCACCTTGTTGAGGTAGAGCTCCGGGTCAAAATGCGGCCCGTTGATGTCGCAGGGATCCAGGGACTGTGGCTGCTCCGGGGTCTTACCCTCCTCGTTTAGCCCGTAGTAAAGCTTCAGCATGCCGTGCACCCTCCGCCTCCTCCCGGACTCGTCCGACACCGAACCGTCGGCGTCCATACTGAACTCCGACCAGCTGCCAAAACGGACGAAGCGAAACAAGCACCTGACAGCTCAGAAAGACGAACTGAAAACTCTAACTCCCCGTTTAAAATAAATAAATATTTTCAGCTTTGCAGAATGTCCTGAATAACGAAAAGTTGTTATTCAAAATATTAAAAATCTGTCATATTTCCTTTGAGAGAAAACCAGCTGTATGGAGTCGTTGTTGTTTCCGCATTTGTAGCCAATCCAAACTTACGTTCTCACAAAGTGTACGTAATCAAGTCTGACTCGGATATGCTACCGCGCATGCCTGCACCATGACGATTTAAAGGGCCATTTACCTTCTCTGTTTTTCTTTTCTTTCTTTCTTTTTTGGGACTGAATCATTGTTCTAACAATGGTGGGAGTGGACCTAAAAATTCATTCTTATTTTTTTCTTTTTTCTCTGTACCTTTTTCCACTGTTAACTATCCTGCATAAATATGGGAATATACTCCATTTATATGTCAATGAGTGATATACACAACTTTGAATTTGAATTAACTAAATGTATTTAGTCCTAATTGTTCCCTCAATTCCCTTTGTTCTGATATCTCTGCTCAAACCTCTCTTTTCTAGGAGTATAAATGACTTGATCAGATAAACACACACACGAAAAAAAAAAAAAAGTGTGAATACGCTGTCTATTACAGTCCCATCATTGGAAAGGAGCCATCTTGGATTTTGACACCGTCTGGAGCTGGAGAAAAATCTGAAACTTTCCCACTTCGAACTCTGACATGTTTATTTTTACAACTAGAAACATTTTCAACTAAGAGTGTGGATGGGTATGGATGGATAATTTCTTCTTTGTCACACAACAGAAGAAAAGCTTCTCTCCTGTTGTATCATTTTATGTCTTTATAGCAGGTTTTGGAATCAGAATAAACAAAGGTGCATTTCACAGAATATCTACAAGAGTACGTGGAAAGGAACCACAATCTTTTATATTACTTCATACACACTGAACAAGTATTCTACAACAGAACAACAATCAGCAAATGTGTAATGATAGAAATGATGAACATGTTTTAGTTCAGCTGTAAAACAAAACTACAGATGGTTTTAAGAATAAAAGTTGTAACAGTGCATCATGCTTGTTAAAATTAATATGGCTTCAGTATACAGTACAGTTTTTAGGTGTGTAGTAAGCACACTTTTGTTTTTTTAATACATCTTACTTTATTTTAGATTTTAAAAAAAGACAGCAGAACTGACTGCCTACAAGACAACATCAGTAGGAAAGGTAAAATTCATACAAACCATTTTAATTCCCGATTTCAAAGCATGAAAACGGGGACTCCGATATCAACATGGTTTTTTTGTTTAAAAAAAAAGGCACTTCTGCTTCTTCAGAGCGACTGTTTAAAGAGACAGCATTTGATTAGACCTAATTCTTCATTACTGTATACAAACACAAACACATGAAAATGGAAGTAAATGTAGTCAATCACAAAAGTTCAAAAGTCAGCTGATGGAAACAGTTGTATAAAGATTACGTTAGTATTAGTGCAACATTACATTAGGCAGAGGCTGTCGGAATGGCAATTCTACAACGGGTCATGCATAGTGTGTGCTAGCAACGATGTGTCGGGACTGCTAGGGGTTACAGACGGTCGCTGATACACAATCCGAAGCTCAAAAAAAAGGAACATTCTGGAGTTTGCATGATGAGAGGAGGAAGAACACATGAGGCCGTCACTTATCAAAGGAAACCAGACGTTCAGGTGGAAGGCAGTGTTACATATATTAGGCTTCCTTCTTTCAGTGTAAAATTTGAAACGCACAGTACAGACTCAAGGCGGTTGCATCGGTCTGAAATCCAGAGACGCATCGAGGAGTGAAATCTGTCATCTACCGGGACAAAGCAGGTTTGGTTTGACGTGCAGAATAAAATTCATACAGTACAGTCAGATTTGCCATAAGATGCTGTTTTTAAATTTTACCGTGTAGCACCACGGTGATACACGACACCTTGAGAAGACAAGTGGAAACCCATCTTTTTTTAAAATGTTCTACTATACACTGATATTGCTTTCTCTCTTCTTCAACAATAAAACTTTACCATTAGTTTAAGTTTCAGGAGAGGCACAGTTATAATGTAGTCTTTTTTTTTTTGCTTGTAAGGACTGATTGAATAAATAACATGAAATAACGGGTAAATGTGAGCATTTATTTAGTGTCAGCGGTACCTAGTGTGGAAATTTAAACGATTAACTTCAAATCTTAGCTCCAACTAGAAAGTTACTTGCAAAAACATTGACCTTTTTACTTACATTTAACAAACATCAGTGTATTTTAATGAGATTTCATGTGACAGAAAAGTAGTGCATAATTGTGAAGTGAATCTAAATCTAATGCTGCACACAACAGTCCTTAGGTGTTACATGGAGGTGGCAGCATCATGCTGTAGTTTTTGTCCAGGCTGGCTGAGCGTAAGAAGTTTTGCAATGAAGCCTCAGCAAAAAATTTCTTCTTCTACTGTAGATATGCAAATCTGGCACAAACACACAGAAAAAGACTCGCAATCGAATCAAAAGGTGGTTCTGTTTGACAATTATCCACCACTTTGAGCTGGTCTGTTCACAACAGGTTAACAATACAATGAAGTTTGTGTCAGTTTGGTATAAATGCTTTTGTAAGGCGCCATAACAGAATAACACTGGTATCTCTAGGTTTATTGTTAATTTATATTTCAATTATCTGATCCTAACTTTAATCTTTAACACTCAGTTTTTTATGTGTTAGTTTCACACACACACACACAAAGGGATGAATGCAAAAATCCTCAAATGAAATGAAATGGAAAATGTACTCACAAGAAACTTCCACAGCACAGCAGATGTGCTGCCATAACAGTGAACCCTTTATGTTTCTACCAGTGTTTCTCCTACTTGGCTTCACCGTCGATCGTGAGAACAAGGCACCGGTAGTTTGAAAAAAAAAAAAGAAAAGCAGAATAATGCCTTCGCACCCTTAAGTTACTCCCCCTTCTAGAAGTGTTGGTCATGCTGACTGAGGAGAAGCTGCAACAATCTTTATAGGAAGCTAAAAAAAAAAGAGGTACTGTGGTGGTTTATGCTCCTTTGAGGTGTGGCATGTTTGAAGAACAGCACTCTGCAGAAGAGCTCAGAAATAGTTTACGCTTGGCGGATTTCTCTGAGGTTCGACTCCGCCGAAGAGCGTTTGGATGGCCGTCGGCCGCCCGGCGAGTTCAGTTCAATCTTTGCAGGTTCGGGTTTTAGAAAGATCTTAAGTTTTCACATTAACGTACTCTCATACTGTACACCACTTTAAAACGATAAATACACCCACACATAGATACCTCTTACTTGGTCCTTGGTTTGCTCAGAGACTAACTGAATAAAAAAAAAAAAAAAAAGGAAAAATAATAATAAAAAAAAGTCTTATTTTTCACTTTTACATCTCAGTGTAAAAACGTTCAGGTTTGGTCGTCGAGGAGACGGAGGCAGAGAGGTTTAACCCTGCTCCAGGCTCTCAGTGTTCACTGCAGAGTAAGTGGGCGCCGTGGCCTGCCGAGTGAAGAAGGACGCGGCTCTTTTTGGCTTTAAGCGTTTGATTTCTTTGCCTGAAAGACAAAACAACAGAAGCTGGAAAACGCTCCTCTCGCTTTTATTTCATGTTTATTTCGAGGACTCACCGTTATCCACGTAGCTGATGGTATTGAGGGAGTGGACCCGGCTGCACACGACGCTGCCCTGCCTTTGCAGCATCCCGCGGCGCCCTCCGCGGCCGTTCCTGGTGCCGGCTTCCTGTCTGGCGGGCTCCTGGGGAACGCCCGGCTCGTTGGCGGCGCCCCCCTCTGACGTAGACATCAGCTCCACGCAGAACTCGATAAAGCCGCTCATTAACTCGGCCTAGAAAAAAAAAAAAAAGATTATTTTGTCAATGTTTTTTTTCCCGCACAATAAACACCAGCTTTAATCTCCATTTGATCTGAAACGGGGAAGCAGAGGCGCATAGCGGTCATGCTGGCGTCGTCGGATTGGACCCAAGTGTGATTATGATTTGCTGATGTTATGTAAGGCCCCTTCGCCATCTGGTGCTCAAACAGGCTTTTTCCATCGCAGCTTTTGATGATGTAAGACCACTGCACCCATCACCCTCTGCAGCAAAAACTGAAAATACACCCTTTCAAAAGTATTCACAACACTTAAAATGTTTACTTAGGGCATCGTAGTAAAGGGGGTCTGAATAGAAATGCATACCACACTTGACACCCTGTAGGCTTCCATTTATGCATTATTTCCTGATTATCACCAGCAGCGTCAGGTTACTTACCTCTGTTTTTCAGTTGCGAGTAAACTAACGGGTTTCTATTTCCAGTCCAGTAATCAGATTAGCTACTATTATTATTTTTTTTTTTTGCAATTTTATTCAGAAAAAACATATATTTTTATTTTCCGAAGCAAGAATTTGGTGCAAAACCAGTAAGTGGTGGAGAGAAAAAACTGGTTTAACAGGAAGTAGTAGAGGAAATGCTGCTTTCAAACACAGCTGATTCGCTCTGATTGGTACTTTTTATGTTGAGGCGCTGAGGGGGCAACTAATAACGTAACTTATAAAATCACAATAGGAAACATTGACGTTTGTGTTTGTAAAGGGACAAAATCCAGAGGAATTCAAGGGATGTGGATATTTTAGAAAAGATCGTTTGATTATTTTACCATATTCCCCCGAGTTCTTACTTGTTTTGAGTAAATCTTCAGCAGTTTGTTGACGGGAGTGCCGTCTTCCTCCCCGTCAAACTCCAGCCACAGGATGTGCGAGTCCCCCTCCTCTTCGGGGCGACTGTGGTCCCACGAGAGCTCGCTGAAACGCAGCCCGAGCAGCACATGCTGCAACGAGACGTGACCGGCAAGAGGACAACTTTTCACGAGAAGAAGTAAACAGCTAATAACTGTCCGACTGCGCCCAACGTTAGCAATATTTCCCCCCAAAACAAGAGAAAAGGCAAAGAAAATTCACCTTCTCCTTCACGTCCATCACATAAACTCCGTCCAGGCAGATCCCGACACTGACAGCTTTACGTCTTCCTCGTTGGAGGATGCCTTGAACTGGCTTGTCAATCTCCCCGCAGAAAAAGGCGCACCTGATGGTAGATTTAGCGTCAACGCGAGAAAACGAAAGAAAAAGTGGCTAACACAACAGCTCCTACCCGTAATAAGGCAGAGTGTGACACATGCTGAGGTACTGGTGCAGGAGCTGCTGCGGCTCCGGAGAGCCTCCAGTGGACTTGCTGATCTTTCCGTACTCCTCGGAGAGTTTCTGCTCCAGCTCTGCCTGGCGGCTCGATTTCCCTCGCAGGGTGGAGAAAAACCCTCCGCTGCCCACGGCAACGTGAGCCGGCACGAAGGAAGGCAGCTTCTTTTCCCTGCGCGCAACAGAGGGCAAAGGTGAAATTAAATTCTACCCCTGTGAGACAATTCACTGCTGAATCCAACAAGAACAAACGTATTCCTGGGTCTCATTTGTTTTTGTTTTGTTTTGTTTTACTGTGGAAAAAAGTGATAATTTGCTTTTGTGGTGTCAAAGATATATTGAAATTATTTTACAGCAAATACTCTTGGAACAGGGTTGTCCCTGTACCATTTATCATTTATCATCAAATAGATTTTTTGATTCATCGTTGTAATGATAAGTTTCAGATATTGATGGTAAATAAAATAACAAAATAAATGTTATCTTTGCCATCTCTCAACTGCTCCGTGGGAGTGAATAAATATCAGTGAATTCAATAAAATACGATGAAAAACAGCCGCTGTGTGCAGTTTAGTAATTTAAAATCACACAATTTTAAATAAAATTGTGTGAAATAAAATGGGAAATAAAATTCCCATTTTATTTAAAATGGGAATGTTTTTCAAGAACAATATTTGTGTTTCTGGTGCAACGAATGCTACGCCATGTAGTCACAACCATCCTGTAAAAGTAAAAACTGATGCTTTCCAAATTAGAGAAGAAATCTATTAACTGGTTGATGCATTTTTTTTTTTTTTATTTAATAATGGATATATGCTTTGACTCTCATACACAAACATTAGCAGGTTTTTGGTGACGTTCTGAAAGGAAAATTGGAATGAGACCTGAAATAAAACTGTTATTGGCTGGTAAAACCCTGACCGGTGCATCGCCATTTAAATTGTAATAAAGTTGGTAAGGCTTCTCTTGACGTGACGACCAGAACCAGAGACAAACTGCATGTTTTAGAAATTATTCTGTGGCACATTCATCTGATCAGATTCCACACGGCAGCAGCTTCTGAACATCGGTCCTTAAACACAAACCAACAGATCAACTTACCTGATTTTAGTGGTGATCTGCTGGCTGTCAAGACCAGGCCCCTCTTCAAGAGCGAGGGACAAGGCGCCGAGCCCCGCCCAGTGCTCCGGGTCGCACGGGTACCGGCCAGAGAGGATGTTGCTCCTGGCCTCCTCGTAGAGAAGTCTCAACACCGTCTCATCTTTAATCTGTGGAGGAGCAGAGACGCAATTAGTGTTTTCTAACGCAACGGCGAGCTTAAGAGCTTCGTGCAATGAGTAGCAGTTCCCAATGAACGCTTCGCAGTGCGGATGCTACCTGCAGCTCTTTAGATTTCGGGTAAAACACGTTGCGCCTGTACTGCAGATATGGTTCATCTGAGGAGAAAAGAAAAAAAGAAAAGAAAAGAAAAGTAGGAAATAAGGATGCGTCAGTGTTTACTGGTTTTTAGGTCATTTAATTTGACACTTAACAAGAGCCTCTCAATTCAGAGTGGAGCACCGAGGCTACAGACAACTCAACCCACTCAGTCCAGGCTGACAACCCTCGAGTGTGGGCAGAACGTCCTACACAAAAATGAAAAAAAAAACAACTTTCAAAGCAATTAAATACTCCCTTTGATATCCTTGGTGGTGTTTTTAGCCGTTGCCGTTCCCTTTTTCTGTGACTTGGAGTTAACACATGTGAGCTTTTCCACTTTGATTGCTAATAACCACGAAAAAGACAAAAACAAACAGCAAACTGAGTCACCGGCTCACAGCCGTTTAGAGACGAGTAGCACTTCAACAAAAGTCTGCTGTGTGATGTGTGGTCTGTTTGTGAGAGATAACAGCTCTCTGGTGTAAAACTCTGAGCATAAAACTCTAAACAAAAACTCTGTGCATTGTGCACATCTGTAAGAACTACTTTAATTGCACCAGGATTGTTACAGTGGGAAAATAATTATTTGCACAGGTTTGCAAGACAAAACAAGTCTCTAAATTCTATTACAGTTAAACTTTAATGTGAAGAAGCACAATATAAACCAACAAAGGATTTTTTTTAATTTAACCTTAAATGTAAAATTGATATATATATTTTTTGAACACTTACTCAATTTCTCTGAGTGTGTTCTTCTTTTAACAATTTTTTTTTTTGGGCTGCATACTCCAGTTAACGATTAATCCGTTACTAAATTAGTTAATTATTGTTTCAATAATTGATTCTTCACAAATGATTGTTTCAGCTCTAGTCCACAGCATTCAGTCATGAAAGCTGATGCTCAGCTATTTTATCTCTACACATTAACCTAAGTGGCACGCTTAGCATTAGCATGCGAAGCTGGAGTACGTGTGGAAAGTACTTGTGATCTCAGTGTTAAATGGCCCCAGGCCATTAGTATATTCCAAATAAGACCCTTTGTGCTGCTAATCCCGTTCAAGTTCCCACCTTGTGAAATGTCGTCTTCCGACGCGTCAGTGAATCGATACAGCAGATCCTGCCACTGCCTGCACAGCTTGTACGGCTGATGCCTCGCCTTCAGCTGCAGCTCTGCAGAATAAAAGAAAAGGCGATCCAGTTAGTTGTGTTTTGAACTTATTAGAAGATGACAGGATGCCCAAATCATTAAAACAAACAAACAAAAAAAAAAGGGTTCTTACCAAGCAAAGGAGAACAGAGCCAAAAGGCAAAAGTATCCGGTGCGGACTCTGGGATCTGCAGGGCTTCACGAACGCTACGGCCCAACTCCTGCACGGAGACGCTGCCGAGCCCTTCCATGGATAAGTGGACGGCGCTCTCACCAAACAAATACACCAGCACGTCCTGAGCTGTGGGAGACACATGCAAAAAGTGGTTCACAACAGCACAATACAGGCTTTTCTATTCTTAATGATCTCAATAGACTTTGAGGCAAAACAAAAACAAAATAAAAAGAGGAAGGAGATAATTCATTCCTCCCTTACCACGGGAAAGTGTTGCGGAAGAAGCCACACTTCCTCTTTGCGAATGATCATCAGACAAATCCGCAGGAAAACTGCAGTTGTCACCCTCCATCTTTTATCTGAAACACAAACGCCAATACTTAGAGCAGGTAGGACATTTAGACAGCAGCAGAGCCACAGGTTGCAGACCCCTGTGATATATCAACAAAAAGTTATACATACATATGTGATGTGGAAGGAAAATAATGGTATGATATATATAGAGAGAAAGAGAGTACAACAAAACTGCAAACATAACTGGCAACCTAAACTTAAATAGCAGAAAGAAAAAGATAATTAATTAGAGAAGCAGCCATGAGGCACGTTGTGACTCTGGAGGAGCTGGGAACGTTCACAGCTCAGGTAGGAGAACCTGTTGACAAGTATTATTTACATCTTCCTCCTTTAGGAGCTGGAGAGTGCAGATTGGGAAAGGAACGTTTTGTTTTGTTTGGTCTACCCTTGAATTCACTGATGGGTGTAAATACAGATTTCACCCCTCCAATGTGTGTTTTAATAAACACAAACCTTAGCAGCGCCTTTAAAATGTAGATAATAGCATATATTATATGACCATATTATTTAATACGTATGCTAAAATAAAGCAACTGTCCTTACTGGCAGTCAGTGTGTCGCCTTAAGGGATCCTTACTGGGAATAATTCAACGTACTGGGCGACTGTGGTTGGCCCAAAATTTCCATTCTTCTGTTTTTCTTTCCGTCTGCTTTGTTTTTGTTTTGTTTTGTTTTTTTTAACTCAAGCAAATTTGTGTTTGGCAAGTTTCTTAAACGTCTAATGCCTTTACAGACAGAAAGGGGAAGCTGTCTCAAGGACATTAGTTGATTCCCTGCCCAGGTCTAACAGGAATGACAGCCTAACAGATAAGGGTTTCGGGGGGAAAAATCCATCATCACCAAATCAAATTACCGTTAGCTAATGCTAGCTCAGAGACGAAACAAGTTGCTATGTTAACAATTTAAACACCACCACCTCAGAGTGACGGGTTTTGCTTTTACTTTAGTATGTTATGTTATGTTATTCAGGAGCTACTTTGCCAATTTGAACACTTATCTCTGGCCCATCAGCTAACTTTCAATGTTCTTTCCTGCAGTCTGTAGAAATAAACAGACGTTCCGGTCACCTACCTGTATTATGGTAAATTCACCTTCACTCGCTGCGTTTTCCTGGGACAAAATTCTGATATTGTAACAAAAACTGCTAAATACATGAGTCAACAAGCAGTTCGTTGCTGCGGTGTTTTTCCAGCGAGGAAGGGTTAGCCAGGCGCCCGAAATTAGCTTTCCGGGCAGAGAGTGTGTGGTAGCTGAACGATTCGATCATTTTGACCGGTTCCTCATCAGGGCGCGTTGTGGTTGATATCAAAAGCTCTTAACCTCAGCAGGACGGAGAAACTTTTAAATACGAATACTTTATTGAAGTGACTTATAGCAAATGTCTACCTCCATGGTGATTTATACTTTCCCTTTTGTATAAATGAGCGATATGTTTATAGCGAGGCCAAAAAGATTTAATCCCGAAAACAAATTGAAAGCTAAAGAGCGCGCAGTCGTCACCTTACGTAATGGGTACGTCATCGTCACTGAAATCCATCAAGGAGATTATTTTGTTTTTTTATCCAGGCAAGTCTTTGTTGATCCGTCTACAAATGAGAGATTATAAGCAAAATAAAACCGTGCAAACACAATAGAGACAAAATGAATAAAGAAATAAATAATAAATAAATTTATTATTATTATTATTATTATTATTATTATTATTATTATTATTATTATTATTATTATTATTATTATTATTATTATAAAAACAACCGATTGAACAACAAGCTATTGAATTGTAATTAGATAATTAGAGAGCAGTTTTTGCATATTTGAGACAAAAAAAATGGCAACTTGCAGAGGATAATGGCTTACAGCCATCCTGGACATTGTGCTAGTCCATCACAGGACAAAGCATGCACCATGTAAATAACCTAACATGTATGTAGTTTGTTATACTCTGAGAAAAGCCACATATGTCCATGGAGACCATGCAAACTGTGGATTCAAAACCAGGACCTTCTTTAAGCAAGCCAAAAGTGCTAACAACCCCACCACTATGCAGTCAGTAATAATACTAATTAATATTATTTGTTTTTTATTACTAATAGTTGTAGTTGTAGCAGCCATTAATAACATTTCCACAGACTGAAAAACAAACTTGAAAAAATAAGATCCATATTCAAAGAACAGAACATCCAAACTCTTAGGGGTTTTGTCAAATTGTATGCCACAGAATTGTTTACATTTTCGCTTGTTCCCTCCACCTGACACAGGTGAGTAAATGCAAAGTTCAGCAGGATGGGGATTACAGCTGTAAATGGGTTTAGCAGCTTTAACAAAGGTGTCAGGACAGGGGACACACTTGATGGCTTTAACTGAATTACTGACACCGCTTAATCAATCTTCTTAATCCTATTCCTTCATGAGAGAGGAGAAGCAAGGGCAGAGATGCAGGCCAGAGGATTCGCCATGAAGAGAAATGTATTACAATACTCGAATGTGCTTTATTTATGTTAGAAAAAAAAGGAAAAGGGACGCCACGCCATAAGGCATTTAGTAACTTCAAACTTTAATAAGTCATCTGTTAAATTATGTCATAGTCCTGTTACGCAGCAGAGCATTGCGCCTCATGTCTCTCTACGGTCAGCTTTACATCTCTGTTTTCATAAGTCCACAAAAATCATCTGTGTACACTGCCTCATCAAATACTGATTTATTGCTTTTGGTCGTAAGAATGCAAATGGTAGATCACTTTCAAAAGCAACAAACAAATACAGTACAACAGTGACGGGTTACCAGTCACGGACAGGTCGCAACAGGAAAAAGTAGAAAGGAATTTAAAAAAGTGGTACTTTATTTTGACAATGTATATTCCTAGAAAATTCTTTGGTTTTTTTTATTTTTACTGTAACTTTTGTGATTCTTTTATTTGTACTGAAGGTTCCTGGGTGGAGTTTTAATTTGAAGACCATTCTGAATTATCTGGCATCGTCAAACTGACAATAAAAAAAAACCCACTCTCTAATCTTGTGAGATTCATAGACATTTGTTTGTTTGAATTGCCCTTTTTTTTAAATTGAAATAAATAATGATCTCTGTAAAAATTATTTACATGTCTATACAGGGTGTGCGGTTTAGTTTAGGCGGGCGCAGTGGTCGTCTCTCCGGCTGTCCCTTCTTCCACCTTGTTTTTGAGCAGCAGGAACGTGAGCACAGGATCGAGGTACTCCATGACGGTTTCCTTCACTCCCTTCTCCAGCAAGTACCCTTCGGTTTCGATCTCCGTGTTCTCCTTCCCGGCCACTGCTTCCATGGCAGTCTGCAGGAAGCGCAAGCTCACCAGAACGGAGCCCTTAGGCGGGGAACGAAACAAAGGAAGGAATGAGAGGCTGGCAATGTAAATATCAACTCAACCTGCTGCAATAAGGGACTTTGTTTCTTATTTACCAATTAACAGAAAGCCAGAGGTCAATGGAAACACCAGTTTAAAATTAGCAGCAGTCAACTTAAAAATTTTCCAAGTTTACCTGCAGGAGGAAGATGGACAGCACTCCAGCTCCAATGGTGTTCATCAAACCCATGTAGTAGTTGACCAGGGCCTCTCTGCAGCCTCTAAGGTAGATGTTGAGCTCCTCGGTTTGGTAGTCGTAGTTGTAGTGAGCTGAGTTGTTGGTCAGGCGATACTGGATGCATGGTCGCGGAGAGCTGGGGTTGCAGCAGCTGAACGGGACTCCATCCACCAGGTAGCGTCCGTCTACGTTGCTCTTGATGCGGCTACAGAAAGACGTAAGAAACCGCTGCCTCAGGAAGAGTTCTCTATGGATACGTCTTCATGGGGAGCTCTTTTGGTCTCATCTACTTACTTTTTCACTTCCGTGGAGCTGAAGTCAAGGTAGCGGTTGCTGATCCACTGGACCTCAAACCAGTCCCTGAAGTCATTGTTCCCGCAGCACTGGAACTCCATCTGTAAGCGGTCGATGTTCTGCTTCTGGAAGCAACGGCCCGGGGTGTCCGTGTCCTTGTAGAAGCGGATGCCATTCCGCAGGCCGGCTTTCAGCGAAGACTCCAAGCTGCCCTTCATGGCATAGCTCATGATGATGGCGAGCAGCATGAGGACGGTGAAGAAGCACGAGACAGCGAAGTAGGGCTTCAGGAAGTTCTTCCAGCGAGGGAATCGGCCGGCGTCCAAGGCGTCCTGACAGATCTTCGAGGCAAAGTAGTTGATGCCCAAAGACGCCAGCCCAACAATCATGAGGGTGTTGGGCACGATATGTATGTCTGTGTTAGCCATTACCTGAAAGTCGGGCATGCAAAATACAGAAAATGTGAATTCACTAAGTTAGGTTTCTTTGATTATGAATTCTACATCATAAATTTATGTGCACTCATTAATAAAAAACTATGTGGAAAATATGCTACTGGTTCCATGTATCCACAAAGAGATGATGCATCACAATGCAGTGAACTGTTCGACTGAGGCAGTTCATTTCTGATTTACTGAAGTCATATTCAATTGAAACAATGCAAACTACTTTCACTGTTCTTTTTAAAAAATTATCTGTACACATAACCTTCACACCTTTCTTTTTTTAAAACTTTTTTCAAAACATTGAAGTGAGATCATAACTGCTGTATTTTGACCTTAAACTCGCTCATGTGCTCTGCAGCAGCGCTGGAAGGGCTTTAACATCAGTTTACCACTGGGTGGTGCTATAAAAAGCAATAGGGATTTTTGCTCTTAAATGAGTGAAGAATATTTAGGCTCCTTTGTTTCTGCTTTCTTTTGTGTTTTCTAGAAAACTTTTGAATTTTTAGCTCAATCTTTGTCCCATCAGACCATAAAACATACCAGAACATCCAAGTGACCAACAGTACTTGTAACACAGTCGACATTTTCTTTCTTTACTTTGCAAATCCGTGCAAAGTACTATGTAAAAGTACATGTTCTAGTTGATAAAAGATTTAAAAAAATTAAATAAGCTCAAATAAAAGCACACTGATTTATGTGAGGAAAACATGACAGCCTTCAGAATAAGGGATTAGTTTGACCGAGACTCTGATTTAAGAAATGATTAGTCAGGATCCAAAGTGGGTCAAAGGTCTGTAAACCTTTGCAGGTTCAGAGTTAATGATGTTTTGTGTTATATTGACCAATTTGTCAAACTACAAATATATTCCCAAAGTCCATGATGATGTTTGACAAATGTTTTGATACTTTGCATCAGCAATAGTATCCTAAAACTTGCACACAAAAAAAGTCCAAAACTTGTTATTTTTGCATCATACCAGAAGTTACAGCTGTGATTTCATAGGTTAAAATTCTAATACAGACAAACATAAACTCCATAATAGTTTTGCATTTCATATCAATAACTCCTTCAATAAAGCTCTAAATTAAATGTTATGATTTCAGCTAGTAATGATGCTAAACATTATATAATAAAAAGATACCAAGGATTTGACAGGCATCACAGCAAATACCTCCGCTCTTCTGCGCAGCTCCGTTTTCAGGAGGCACCCCAGGGTAAAGGTCGTGGCCCCGGCAACCGTGGCACACCAGGACAGGAGCCACAGTCCCTGTGCCAGCTTCACCCGTTTTTGGAAGGGGAACTTCATCTTCATGACCACCATGGTTGCAGCGCAGGGTTTTGGGGGGATCCGAGTCTCACCGGGGGAGAAGGGGAAGGAGAGCGACGAGCCAGCGAGAGACGATGCTGTGTTTTGTCTGCGAGGCGAGAGAAGAGTTTAGAGTTAATAGACCCCAAAAGTCTCAGGGTGAAGATGAATTTCAATAAAACTGAAAGATGACAACTGAGCTGCACAAAAAGAAAAATACTGAGAAATTTAGAAAACCTCTCTCCAGATCCTGTAAGATTAAAAACTTTTTTTTTTGTTTTCAACATCTCCAGTGGTGTCACCTCAAAATAAACAGATGTGAATGCCCCAAAGTTCACCTTATTGGTCTCCACAAAACGTCGTGAAAAAGTCCAGTTCTCCGCTGACCACCGGACGTCTTCCTGTGTGCCACACAGTGGATTTGGCACACTGCATGGTGGGAGCGTCTTACTGCTAATGCCTACCTATCCTATTAAACCGGTCTGTGGATCCAGGCCAATGTCTGCTCAGCACACATTACTCACACACTGGGACGGGAACGACGAGCCTTATCGAATCTGACAGGAAGATATTCTTACTGAAGTCATTATTTGTGAAAACACTCGTGCTTAGGGACATAATTTTAAATATCTTTATTCTATAAATCTAAATAAATATGAGGCTACTAGAAATAAATCAGACATGTAAAATATATAGATTCATTCTGAATTTTGCACAGAGCAAATTTGTATGATTTTCCTTTCAATATTTTCAACTATAATGGAGCACTGAAGGTTTGAGGGGCAATAAATTACTTGTATTGTACTTGACAACTTTTACTAAGATAAAATATTTCTGTTGCCATAACCAGTGAAGTAGCAGAGTATTAGTAATGATTATCTTCTAATGCTACCGAGGAGTTTAGAGAGACAAATATAACTCTCAGCACAGCATTAATAGGCTCATAACATTGCCTACACAGAATACCTATCACTCTGATGTTAAATGTAAATATAGAGAAATGAAAACGTTTTGGAAACAGAAACAACTTTATTTTATTTTTTTCTGTTTAATATAGAGTCAATTTTTTTTATTAGACTTTTTTTACATATAAAGAAAAAAGAGAAAGGTAGGTTGTGATAGTGAAAATAAATAGATTTTTGTTTCACAGCAGAGTAGCTGACTACTCACTGATACTGCAAGATGTTTGTCGTGTTAATCAGAGAAACAACCTGGGAAAAGAAACTGTCTCTATGGCAGCCGGTTTTTGCAGATAGCACTCTTTAGTGTCGACCTGAATGTAACTGTCTGAACAAGTTGTGTCCAGGATGTGTGGGGTCTGTCCTTTTCCGGATCCAGTCATATTCATTCACATTCTTTAGGTAGATTTACTACCAACATAAAGTTGGCAATAAAGCAAAAGTAGGTCATATTGTTCATTTCAACATTTGACTGTTACGTTCAAGTAAAATTTAGGTTGTAAAATGTAATAGCTAACATTTAATGCTCTCCAAAAAAATTTTTTATAACATAGTTAGAAAACTACAAGTTTATTCTTTTAGATTCAATTATATTGATTTGTGTTGGTAACCTAAGTATAAAGAAATAAAACAAATGCAAAAAGTACATACTGAGTCTAACTTATTTGCTTTATTAGGTGGAATATAGACGTACCTACATGTGTTGTGATCAGGTGTTTTGACAAGCTAATCCAGTATTGTCACAGTTTTACTGTTCATGAAGGTACAAAGAGGTCGCATAAAGACAAAATACTATAAATACATACAAACATACATGCAAACAAGATGGCGTCTACAATTTCATACAGCACAGAGAACACAAAAATTTAGAAAGCTATCCCTAAACATCCGACATAATATTCTGCAACAAATTAGCCAGCGGAGCTGAATCCAAGCTGCACCGCGGTGGTTCGATGTTTACACCGTTTTATCGCACTCCTGTTACTGTTATTTCAAATCCATTAATCATACATTATTTAAAAGAGGACTGGGCGAAAAGCTTTGATGCTACACCGGAATAAATATTATAGGTAAGTTTATGAAAGAAGAGGAAAAAGAATCTGCTTTGTCGCTGGGATTGTGATCAGTTCAACAACATGCTAGTGACGAAGGGAGTGGAAGGCTTGTCATGAAACACAATGAAAAGAAAATGAGATACAATTAGAAGTTAACTGGCAAGGTACCTACTAATTTACAGTTTATTATAAAACATAAATACATTAGCAAGCGTTTGAAAACTCAATCTTCAGCAGCTTTTTAGTTTAGTTTTGTTTCGGTTTTTTACAGTGCACAGTCAGAGCTGAGTTCGCTCCCCTTTCAGGACCTCCTCCGGAATCTCCCCGGTCCAACCGTGCATCTCAAACCTGGCCGGGTCTCTTCTTTCACCCGACGTCGGGTCGCATATGAAGTGATTGAGCAGCTGTTCCGCCGACCGCAGGCTGGCTAGGATGCAGTCTTCCTCGGGCGCTCTGCTCTTTACCAGCCTCCTGATGACCGTGTCCCTGTCACTGCTCATTCGCCAGTGATGAATGATCTGATTGTCGAGGTCCTCGAAGGCTTCGTCAGCTGAATGGTGAAGGCAACGCGCGGCCTCTGTTCCTCTGAGCTCTTCGTCGTGGCGTATCAGAGGTATTTCTTCTAGGCTCGCAGAACGGATGAGGATGGAAGACTTGACATTTGGACTTGTGGTGATCCTGTAGCTCTCCTCCTTGCACATGCCGTCAGACAGATTCTTGAAGCCGGAAGGTAAAGTGTTGGCGTGGGACGACGGGACGAACTCGTTGTGAATGGTGAACTGAAGATGGGGTATCTGCAGAGGGCGCGGAGAGTGTCTTCTCACTAGGTCCTCATTTCCCGACTCGCTGTCTTTGTCCATGTCCGCTTCTTCCGGCCTCCATGCCTGACCTCTGTTTGATCCCGTCAGTATGAGGCGTGGGGTCTCCTCTCCCACCTCGGACCAGTCGGATTCCTCCTCCTCTGGAACCGACCCCAAAGCCTGCTCCGGTGCAGAGGTGGCTTCTTTCCCATAGTTGTGGCTGTCCATGAACTGAGCCGGTGGGGGGGCGATTGGAGGACTCATCTGCGGCAGTGCGTCACCAGAATGAGAGTGTGGGTTGACTTGATGCGGCCCGGCTGTTGCCTAAAGTGAACAGAGGTTGAAACTTAATCGGTTATAGTGCCTTGCTAAATTACACCACTTTGACCTTCTCACATTTTGTTACTTCATAATCACAATCTCCGGTGTTTTGCTGTGATTGACCAATACAAAGTAGTGCTTGACTGTGAGAATATTACATGGTGTTTACCTACAGAGGGTTAAAAAAGACAAAATGAAACAAATATACACATTGTTAAACAAGTACTTAAATATACCATGAAATAAATAAAGGTTTGATTGAAATAATTAATTTGATGGACAGCTTATATATTAAATATGTAAAAAAAACAAAAACATTGAAACGCAAAACTATACACACACACACACACACACAGACAGACACACACATATATGTACATACATATATAATGTCCATATAATTATTTAATAGTTCCTGTTCCTGCAGCTTCACCCTGAAATAATCTAATCTGTCAAAACTGCACCTCAAAGTCTAGAGGTGAGGATAAGGGCATGGCTAACATTCATTTGTTGATCGGTTATTACAAGTTCCTATAAGTAAAAGCCGAAAACTCTTTTCCTATCACTCCACAAATATGTATTACTTTGTATTGTTTGGATACTTGACAATGTACTGTTACACCTTATCAAGAAAATATAAAGTTAAACAAAAATCAAAAACTGAAATCAATCAATACAATTCATATTTTATTGTACTGTGCCCACTTTTAGTAAATGCGTGTGTGCTTTGAATGTGATGATAAAGGCAAACATCTCACGTTTATTTCTTCCATGGTGCTGGCATACTGAGCGTCACTCAGTTGCTCTGTCAATTCGGAGATGCGCAGATTCAACCTTTCTTGCTCTCCTTCCATATTCTGAAGCTGGTGGAGAAGACAGGGAAAACGCAGGTTCTTCAGTAAGTAAGATAATTGGCCCACAGTACAGCTCACCAAAACATTTAGGAATATGTTAATTGAGGGAGAGTTGCTGCCTCACCACTGAGTGAAGCTTCAACTCTAGACGACTATTGGTCTGTTGTGTGGAGGAACAATCATCACGGAGCCTTAAGAAAAGAGACAGAAGCAGAGTAAAGAACATATATGTGCAACATGTTACCATGCAAGCACAGTCACCACTTTATCAGTTGCACCTTTCCAGTCAGTAAAGTGTTTTACAATTGTGGTAGTTATTTGTATCAGTTGTTCAAAAAAAGGTGTGTAAAACATTCCTTGGAGATTTGAACCCATTTTGGGAAAATAACATTATATCGATATAGACTTGCTGTCAGTCCATGACGTGGATCCCCAGTTCCACCATGACCTAAAGCTGCTCTTTTGGATGGAGATTTAGTGCCTGGGGAGTCACGTTTGCCCATGACGTATGTAATGTGCCGGTTTGATGCTATGAAGCTTACCGGAAATTGCCTGCTCTGTAAACTACCATTCTGCACTGCGAAGAGAGAAGTGCCAAGCCAAACAAGATGGCTGTTAATCTTACTTCAATATTTGGAAATGTGGGCCAACAAGAACAGAAAGCCTCCCTTCTGCTGTCATTGCCAAACTACAGGCAAACTACAATCTTAAAATGGCAGAGAAAATCAACACTATTATTCACAACTTCTCCTTCAGTTCGCTTGTTGGTCCAGTTGATATTCTATTGGAGAAATCCACTTGGATGAGAAATCAGAGAAAGCCCATGGATCATTGAAAGGAGATGAGAATTGAGTGGAATTGTGTAGGAAGACTGAAAATGGCTGCACCGTGGTAATACAGTGATGGACATTGGCAGTCTTCATACTCAGATGCAACGGGCCCAGGATGTACCAAGACATTATCTTTATCTCCTTCACACCTTGACACTACCACCACCAGCAGCCTAAACTATCGATGCAAGAAAGGATGAATAACTGCTTTCTAGATAAAACTGAGACTCCCATTACCAGGCAACATTTTCCCTCTATTCTATTGTACACTTTTAATTTGCTTTTGTAAACTGCAACCTTGTTTCCTGTTTCGTGGGAGACAGAGGGGCACCTGGCGTGGTTTTCCATTGCTGTAGCCCATCTGCTTCAAAGTATTCTGCATAGCTTGGAATGAATTTATTAAGTCTGCTTTTGGCTTTGTGTCATCTCGAACCATTCCCCTCTGATGAAGATGTTTTTATTCTGGAGGCACCTGTTAAACCTGCCCATGAGGTTGCTGAGCTCCATGCGAGTCCTCTGAAGTTCAGTTTCCAGGATCTTCTGGCTACTGATGAACTCTTCTCCCAAGCACTCCATCCTCACTGCTGTCTTCAGTAAACTTTGCTGCAGACCTTCATTTTGGTTTTGCAGCATCCTAGATAAACAAAAAGTAAAAGAAAAACACTTCACTAAGTTACCGCCATCACTTTATAACTTTTTCAGTTAGCAAAACCCTGAAGCAGCGATCTCAAACGTCAGTCCTCAACAGCCACAGTCCTGAAACTTTCAGAGGTCTCTCTGCTAATATTAGCTAATTAGCATAGCTCTGTATAGCGTGACTGCATGCTAGTGAGGACGTTTCGCCATTTAATTCAGGTCTGTAAGACAAGAAACATGTCTAAAGGTTGCTGGACTCTGTCCCTTGAGGAATGCAGGTTGAGAATATTGCCCTAAAGGAAAACATTGGGCTTACATGATCCTGCCAAAGTCATGCGATTTTTCCTGTATGGGAAAAGAAAGAAATATGTTGGTGAGATGAAACACATTCAAATGGAAGTACTGCTGTACTGCTAAAGTCTAAAAACTAAAGAGGTTTAAAAAGGACATAAGAATAAAAACCTTTAGTTTGGATGCTGAATTGATTTCCATTACTTTTGTGCATAGTGTCTAATCTATTGTTCTGCTGCAAATAATGTATTTTCCACCATGCCGTGCATGCACTTGCCAGAATCAATAGGAAAACAAATGAGACAAATATTGTTACATAACTTATGTTTTTTTTTGTGACTCTTCCCTAAAAGTGAACAAACTCTAAAGATAGATTGCATGCAGAAGTTTAGACTTGAAAAGTAAGACCATACTTTAACATGGAATGGCCCGGAGAAACTTGTCCGTTCTTCATCCAAACCAGAGGGATTATTTGTGTTGCTGGGGGAATCAGTGCTGACAAGACATTCTGGCTTTCTGTGTGAAGGTGAACTAATAGCAGAATACTCCTTTAAATTATGATGATGATCATCAAGAGTGTTGTGTTCAAGATCACTGTTCAGGCTCAGATCTGCCGGAGATTCAGGGTGATGGTCATGATGAAGATTTGTTTGGTGGTATTCAACATGATGACGCTGAACATCTGGATTGTGATGGTCTCTATGTTGATGACCTGGGGTATGGTAGCTTTCATGGTGAGGACTTGGACTGTGACAGTCATCTTCCTGATGACTAGCTGGACTACAATGAGCTTCATGAACACTGCCTGGACTATGGTGGACTGTCTGTTCATGGCCTGGACTGCTGTGACTTTCATAATGATGGTGTGAATGGTGGGGATCTTCATGATGGTCACCTAGACTGTGTTGCACTTCATGAGCATGGCTTGGGCTGTGGTGGTCTCCATGATGATGGCTTTGATTGTGGTCATCTCCCTGAAGATAGCGTGGAGTGTCCTGATCCCCAAAATCTGGATGGTCTGGATTGTGGTGTTCTTTATGATGATGGCCTGGACTGTGGTCATGTCCATGATTATGACCTGGAGTGTTCTGGTCTCCATAATTACAATGGTCTAGATTATGCTGGTCCCCATGATTCTGGCCTTGACTGTGATGAACCCTGTGGTGATGGCTTGGACTGTGATGGTCTCCATGTTCATGGTGGTCTGGACTGTGGTGGATTTTATGATGAGACTGATGACCTGGAGTGTGGCTGTGGTCAGGACTGTGAGGGTGTTTAGGGTGGAGATGATGGTCTGGACTGTGGAGAGCTCCATGATGATGGTGGTCTGAATTGTGGAGGCCTGTGTCATGATGATGGCCTGGACTGTCGTGGTCTTGATGATGATGACGATGATGATGATGATGATGGCTTGGACTGTGGTGATCTTGGTGATGATGATGGCTTGGACTGTGG
>NW_006799953.1:1218021-1262661 GCF_000485575.1 Poecilia formosa | reverse complement strand
ATGGTGATGGTGACCTGGGCTATGGTGGTCTCCATGGTGATGGTGACTTGTACCGTGATGGTCTCCATGGTGATGGTGACCTGGGCTATGGTGGTCTCCATGGTGATGGTGACTTGTACCGTGATGGTCTCCATGGTGATGGTGACCTGGGCTATGGTGGTCTCCATGGTGATGGTGACTTGTACTGTGGTGGTCCCCATGATGATGATGATGACGATGGCCAGGACTTCGGTGCCTTCCATGGTGATGGTGGCCTGGATTGTGGTGATCTCCATGATGATGCCGATTAGTTTCTTTATGGGAGTCCACATGGTAGTGCCGGTGGTTTTCATAGGGCTGAGGCCTGTCCTTGTGCTCACTATGGTGATGTGGACGTGTTGGACTGTGAGGATCTCCAATGTCACTGGTTGAACTGTGACGTCTATGCAGATGAGGAGTGGTAGGCCGTGAGCTTGAATGGCTGTGATAGTGATGACTTGAACTATGATGGTCTTCGTGATGATGAGTTGGACTACAATTATCTTCATGAGTCTTGTCTCCGGACTGATGGCAATGTGGTGCATTGTGGTGTCTATGGTGATGGTGATGACTAGTAGTTTGGCCATATCTTTCATGTTGGTGATGACCTGGGCTGTTGCAGTCTTCATTGTTATGGTGATTGGAACGATGGCGGTGGTGGTGCTTTCGAGAAGGCAATCGAGATTGATGTTCACGAGCTGGGGATCTTGAGCGACAGCTTCTACGTCTGTGCTTTTCATGACCATATGGACTGTCGGAGCAGACGCCGGGATGATGGGAAGCATTAGAGTGAGACAGACGAGAAGACTTAGAATGCTTGCTAGTATGGGAATGCCTGCTTGAGCTAACTGAGTCTGCACTTGCAGCACGACTTCTCTGCTGTCTGGGTTTGTCAGTGCTACTGTCTGTCTCCCTGGATCTGGTGGAGACCTGTCCAGGGCTCCAGGGTCTTTGAGCATCCGTGACCCCAAGAGAGGTAAGTCTCATTGGGCTGAGCACTTGCCGTGTAATCTCATTAAGGAAGGCAGAAAACTTCATTTTTTCTTTCATTAAATTCTTCTTAGCTTCACTTTGGCTCCTCTCCAGCTCATCTCCTTCATTGCCTTCATTTCCTCCTTTGTCTTTGGGTGCTTTGAGATCCTCCATTGATTTTGCCTTGCGGAAGCTTCCATCATTTCCTAAACCTCTTGTACTTGTTTGCTGATTTTTGAATCCTGCTCTAGTAGGACAGCTTCGGGAAGACTTCTCAATGCCTTTTTTCTGCTTGGCAGATGTTCTGTGCAGACTTCCTCTTTTAATTATTAAAGGGGCAGTGTCTTCTTCTTCTTCTTCTTCTTCTTCTTCTTCAAAGTACCGATGTTTTGTAGAAATGTCAGTAAAAGACTGGGAATGCTGAGGCTTTCTGTGAGTGTATGTATCTGAGGAGTCACTGGTGTTTCCAGTAGAGAGGCTAGAGGTGGAAGAAGATGTGGAAGAGGAGGAAAACGAAGAAGAGGAGGAGGAGGAGGAGGAAGATGATGATGAGGAAGATGATGAAGAGGAAGAGGATGTTGATGAGGAAGACGTTGAAGATGAGGAATCAAAGGAGGTTTCTGAAAGAGAAAATTGACGATGCTTTTGCCTGTGGTGACCATGGTGAGGGTGTGAAGAATGACTCTTATCATGTTCCCCGTGATTTGGGTTGTGTGGAGGATGATCGCCGCTGTCCACTGTCGACAGAGTGCTGTTGACAAAACATTGTATAGTTAGAATGTTTGAATCACGTTGATAAGAGATTTTTGTTTATTTCATGTAATAGCACATAGTTGCAAAGTGGGAAAAAAAACGTGGTAATCTTGGTAATCAGAAAATAATTGTTTCTAAGTCAATACTTAGAAAGAAATCTTTTGTGGTATTTCTATACCACCGTTGCACAGATGGAGCCTACGAATTTTGTCCATTCCTCTTTGCAAAATCCCACAAACTCAGCAGTTTTTAAGTCTTGCACAAAGTCTCAATTTTTGAATGATATAATCTAAGCCTCTCTAATGTAGATCTGTCTGTAAGGATCCTTGACCTACTAGAATTTATTTCTTTTGCAGGCTCTAACAAATTTTGTTAATTTGCTCTATCCACTATTTATTCTGACCAGTTTTTGACCAGTTCTCAGTTAAATCCGGCTTACCATCAGCTCTGACTGGTTTCCCATTTGTCCTCAAAAGAAGCGTCCTTGCAGCACGAGATGCTCCCACCTCTATGTTTCATTTTGGACATGCTGTTTTTAGACCTAACCTATTTTAAAATTGACACAACTTTATCCCTGACCACTTTGCTGTATTTCTTGTTCTTTATGAACTTATCAGAGAACAGCTGCATATAGTGAGGTCGAACTGCACACAAATTGACTATTTTTTGCAAATTAGGTGACTTCTGAAGGTAATTTTATTTTTCTTGGATTGTCTTGATGGGTGTCCGTTTAAAAGGGACTCAATCCAGATGCAGTTTTTAGTAAATATATCTATTTTTTTCTTCTTTTTTTCACTATGCTCTACTACTATGTCTCTAAATGTGATATAAAATGCAATGAAGCCTATAGTTGTAATGTGACAAACCTGAAAAGGTTGGTAACACTTTATTTAACGGGATGTTCATAAGACTGACATAACACTGTCATAGATGTGACATTTTTATGAATTTTTAAAAATCAATGAAAACTTTGCACTAACGTGTCATTATTTACCAAATAATGCAAAGTTCGTGCGTTTAATAGACCTTTAATTCTACTTTTAAAGCAACTTTGCATTAAAAGTGACATTATTTATCGAATGACACTTCATGACAACAATCATAATCATTCATTTATGTTCATGAAAGGTGTCATGTCACATTTATGACAGCGTTATATCACCCCTTCAAATAAAGTTTTACCAAAAAGTTCAAGTGATACGAACATTTTTGCAAGGCATTGGGTCTTAGAGCAGGGAGGAAGAGTCACAGACTTACTCTGGACTGGTGTTGTCATCGGACCGGTGATGGTAGTGATGGTGGTGATGGACCTGGTGGTGGCGATGCTGCATCACTTGTTTAGCCTTTCTGTGCTTCAGTTCTTTTTCCTGATGGTCACACATTTCAGACGTCTTGCAACTGGTCTGAAATATTTCTTCATCCAGCCAGGCAGCAGCTGAGGACTGAAATAAAACAATCAGTTTAAATTATACTGTTTTCATTTTTTTTTTTTTTTTTTAACTCAAAAAATTATAATAAAATTGCGCATTTCATATTTTATATGAATCTAATAATTAATGTAAGCTTGATATAAAATGAAACACCATGACATGAAGCAGAATTGATGCTTATTTTGTAGGAAACCAATGATGAAATGTTAGTTATTGTTTTAAAAAATTGTTTAAATTGACAAACAGCCTAAAAGATAAAGATATTCCAGCCATTTGTTGTTAAACTAAGTGACCTACAGTCAGTATCTGTACTTACGTTGAGAGCTGGGGCGTTCACACTGATGTTCCCTCTGTGATGCACAAGCAGAACCCGTCCTGACATATCAATATATATATCTCTGTGCCAACCAATGACAGAAGGGCTTTGATTTGAGCGCCACTAAAAACAATACAGAGCGCGACTGCTTCTGCAGGAATCAATAAAAGAAAGAAAGTACGAATGAGGGCAACATATAAACAGCGATATAAACTATGATCATAGGCTATTCGTACAGATGTGTTTAGGTTTATTGCAAGGCAACAGCTCTACCAACTGTGCCACTGTGCAGCCCCATCTGTCTCACATTACCAAAAAAACAAAAAAAAACAACAAAAAAAAACACATCGTGATAATCCTCAAGCTTTTGGGGAAAATATTCTGTCAACTTACATGACAGAAGAGATATGGATAGTCAAACACGGTGGGGGTAGTGTGATGGTCTGGGTCTGCTTTGTCATTTCCTGACCTGGACAGCGAGACGTAATGATGGAACCAGGAGTTTTAACGGGTAAAATCCTGAAGAAGAGGCTTCGGCTGGCGGTTGCTAATCTAAAGGTCAAGTGGAGCAGAACAATAAACCGAAGCATTCCATAAAGATCACCTTTCAGTGGTTAAAAAAAAAATCAATGAAGATTTTGGATTGGCCTATTCAAAGTCTAAATTTAAATCAATTTGAGATGCTGAGGATTGACCTTAAACAGTGTTTCCTTCTACTAAATCTTCCAGTGTGACTGAATTAAAAACAGTTCTGCTGAAAAGAAGAAAAAAATCTTTGAGGAGGCAAATTGTGTTTCATAAACAATTTTCTATTAAATTCTTGAAGGTGTCACATATTACCCTAATTCTCCATCTATACATCTATATCCTCTTGTTTGTTCACGCCGTACAGCAACAGAAGAAATAAACAGTTAAACTGTTTTGTTAATGAGTCCGTTCTAATTTTGTAACACAAAATGTTCCCTCCGTTGTTATATCAAATACTGTTTATTTCAGCAAACATTTTATAGAGTTTTGTATTTATAACTGACGTAAAGTCAGATTTCTTTTTACAAAAAAAAAAATCAATAGGCTATTTTTACACTGTTACTCTTGACATTTCTGTTTTCTGATTAAAATATATTTCTTCTTTGCTTTAATGCTCAAGGATAAGTCTAAGCTCATCCCTGTGTTAGTTTGTGTTGAAGCTATCATGTAAATAAATACACTCTGTAACAGAGGTGCAAATCACAACGGCATGTTGACAACAAAGTCAAATTATTGATAAGTATGTCCCTATTATGTCAATGCAATGGACAAGCTAATAACTCAGTTAGCGAGAGCCGCATTGAACTCCGATAATGTGACAGGGGCCACTGCACTTCACATGTTTTAATAAATCCAGTTTGCTACTTATGTCTATCTATACATACATGTAGATATAAACAGAGTGAAAAAAGAGGACATTTGAACCAACCTAAATAAACAGCTTAATTGTCAAATTTAACAAATTTAATGAATGAACTTAATTCGGTTATTTGTTACCAGTATAAGTTAGATCAAATATTCTCTTTTTTCAGTTCATATAGACGTAAATAAAAGTAAAAAAAAAGTGTATTTTGACGATGACAAAGACCAAGTCAAGACCTTTGTTTTAATCCAATTTATCTACAGTGTTTTACAAAACTATTCATGCTGCTTAGACCTTTGCAGATTTTGTGACGTTACACCTGGACGTCAATGTCTTTAATTTTATCTAAACATTTTATTGATGCTCTGGGTGTTTGTTTACGGTCGCTGTTCTGATGAACCTCTGCTGCCTTCTTCAGTTTTTTTCTTCTTTTTTTTTTTACAGATTTTTTTGAATTTATCTCAGTCCATCTTCCATCTTCATCTGCTGAAGACAAGCATCCCCACAGCATGGTGCTGCCACCGCCATGTCTCATGGTAAGGTTGGTATGTTCAGGGTGATGTTCACATCTAAAACCATGAATCTTTTCCTTTCGCGATTAAATGCTACTTTAACATAAGAACCCAATTGAAACGGACAAAATGCGTAAAAGAAACTCTAGGGGTGTGGAGACGTTTTCAAGGCGCTGTATGTATGAAATAGCCAGTAGATTTCTCCGCATCAATTCAGCTGTGACTCAAATCCGCTAACAACAAATGCAGCGAACCTGCGATGCGTCAACAACACGATGGAAAGTTGGGAGAGTCAGATGACAAATGCAAACGCAACGCGTGTTTATAAACTCCAACATCTGCACATCAATTATTGTGGTGACTGATGTGAGATGCAAGAAGTTGCACATATAAATGTGGAATTGGGTTTGTTTAAGAAACTTAAATAATACGCCTTAATAATGATTAAAAAAAGGGAATTACCACATTAAATAAATTAAAACATGGTATTGCTAAATTCCCTCAGACATACATGAAACATTTGTGAACAAAATGTGAAAAGTAATTTGTGACGATGTCTAAATTTTTCATGTATTACTTTTAAATGTAAAATACAGTCAACCTAAATTTCTCTAAGTGATATTTTTGATTTCAGTATCTGAAGGGACAGTTCTGAGAGTTTTAAGAATATTGTACAGAATTTAGAACAAAATGGGAAGATTTCTCAGTTAAAAACATAAAGAAGCACTTCATGCAATTAAAACTATATATTTTTTTTGTTTTATGTTGTGCAACCAAGTTATGTTTTTTTTCCCCCAGGTAAATTATATAGAATAAATGGCACATCATTTCTGTAAAAGCTTTTTTATCATCTCATTTTTTATGACACAAACCTAAAATCTTTGTTTGGCCACCTTTTATTTTATTTTTTTACTTAATCAAGGGAAATGAAGAACGATCAAGCTACATAAACAGCAAAATTCTACAGATTTAATGCAGCCGCAAAATGTTTTCAAACCCATTTAACTTTTTAAAAACAACCAACTTCAGTGTATTTTGAAATTATGAGAAGCTAACAGAAATTAAAGAAATACAGCAAAAGACTTATAGCTGCGAAGAAGCAAAAATGTTGTTCTCTAAGCTACTGACTCATGTTTATGTTACTCTATCATATATTAAAGTGTGGGTTTGTAACGACACATTAAAGTATATTTAGTATACGCAGTATATTTAGTAATAAATCATTGTTTCCTCTGGTTTACCACAGAAAACAGCAAAATAAATAAATAGTTAAAACAATCTTAAAAATGTTCCGTCATGCAACAATCCCTGCAGCTTTAATGAAAAAAAAACATCTCTAAATGTAATTTTGGCAGCAGCATTAACAGATGAGAGCAGAGCAGAACGTCCGTTATGTGGAATCTTATCGACCTCCGTGCTTCCCCTCCTGTGTTAGCATCAATATGCTGCTTACAGGCAGGAACTTTGCATAATCTGTAGTCACAACGGCACGACAATGTGCCGGACATATTTCCACACCGGCGCGTGACGAAGGCGACGGATGCAGCGATGGACTTCTAAAAAGCAGAGCCAACAAGTACCAGAAGAAAGTCAAAAGATTCAGCAGTAGAACGTGTCACTTTGGGGGATTCCAATTTAATGGACACTCAAAGAAAAAAAAAACAACAACAACCAGGAAAACATACATACAGCGAGAATGGCAAATCTAAAAGCAAAGCACTCAATTTGCAGAGGAAATGCAGATCATTACAGTCGTAGAAACGTAGGATGTGTCGGGTAAGTTTGACTCCATGGCGACAGAGTCAATCAGTTTGTAATGCAGACAGTTGAAGTTTCCTCAATGCTTCCACATGAAGTCTAAACAGAAATTAACTTACAAAGATCACAGGGAAATGTTAGCTGAATAAAGTATTGCCCCTCGTTCCCAAAAGCAACATTTGGATAAATTGTGTAACTGCGTCGAGCCCCGGGGTGTCGCCTTTAAAGGTTCTGTGTTTCACCTGGATCAATAGAACAGGCCGAATGGTGTGAGAACTGCTTCTTTACAGTCTGAGGAACGTCCTCCTAGGAGTTGGGCAAAGAGCTCCCTCTGGTGGGCAGTCTGTGCATCAGTTTCTTTTCAGACCAAACAACAAATCGCTGCTGCTCCTCAGTTTTTCCCCACACGGATGTTGGGGTTAAGAAGAGGATCTAGGTTTGGGTCTGAGCCGGCCGAGGCGCGTCCGAGTTTCGCCATGATGATGATCAACGTGAAGAATCCCAGAACTCCCACCAAGAGGAGCATGAAGACCCGCTGCTTCCAGGACAGAGCCGTCTTCTTTCCTCCGGTACGATTTCTGGAAAGAATGCATGAAATAAGACAAAACTGGAGCAAACAAAATCCTCATTTGTTGTATTCTCTAGTCTCACTGCACCACGGCGGAGTTTCGAAGGACTGACTTTAAAATTCGTGCGAACCAGCCGAGCGCCGGTCGCCGCCGGTACTTGTCGTCGTCAAAGTCGATCTGCGTGACAGAGCTGTGAACGTCCCGTGTGTCGTAGACCTTTCTTGGCGATGACGCTGGAGAACAACAACATGCATGTGTTGGTAAAGTCACAGAAGCCGGAAACAAAAGGCTTTCTGGGGATCTACCTGTGTGTATTGTGATAGTGTCACTGGTGGAAGCAGCAGGAAAGTTGACCACAGAATGCTCTGGCATATTCGTATTCCCGTTTTTATGAAGTCCGCCGACATTTTCTTGTGTGGGAGGTGAGGCAGCAGGCGGGCTGAGGCTAGTGTTATAGGAGTGACTGGAATAAACGCCACTTTTTTCTTGTCCTGTGAGAAAAAAAACAAAACAATTTGACTCATAAGTCACTAAGGCAGAACCTTAAAAAAGTATCCAAATTTTGTGAGATTACAACTACAAACTGAAATGAACAAACAGATCTGCAACTCCTGAAGATTTTTAAATAGAGTTAGGTCTGGACTTTGACTGGGCCATCCCTAAGTCAATCCAGCGTAGCGCTGGCTGGATGTTTAGAGTATTCAGGCTGATGGGAGGCAAACTCACTCTAAAGATTTTATGAAGCCTCATTGTGACAGCTATGTGATGAAGTTCAAGGGGAAGGAATGGTTTTCTGATGCCCTGTGTGTCCAAACAATTGACTCACCATCAAATGTTGACCAGTCTGTGTAGTCAGAAACATCAGCTGTCGTTTCTTCAAGAACCCCAACGGGCTCTTCAATCTGCCAGGGGAAAGGATTTCATTATCACACATGAATACAGAGAGAGAGAGAGAGAGAGAGACAGAGAAAGAGAGAGAGAGAGAGAGAGAGACAGAGAGAGAGAGAGAGAGAGAGAGAGAGAGAGAGAGAGGAAAAGAAAACAAGAGAAAAGAAAACACAAAAGAAAGAAAACGAAAAAATAAGAACACATGGAAACAAAAGAAAACAAAGAATGAAAAAACAAGAAAACAGCACAAGGAAGAAAAGAACACTAGAAAGAAGGAAAGTAAAAAAAAGAAGAAGGACAAGAAAGAACACTACAGAGAAGGTAAGAAAGAAAAATAAAACAAGAAATAAAGAAAGAGAGAAAACACAGAAAACAAGAAAAAAACAAGAAGGAAAGAAACATCAACAGGTCGTTACCAACGGCAACCCTAAACCAGCTCGAGCCCAGTTAACGGATGAGAGCTGCTCTCTCAGCACATCAGCCACTGGGCTGGCCAGATTAGAGGGTGGGAACACTGGGCCCTGACAGGAGGGGCACTGGTACCCCGCTGGCGCCGTGTGGAGCGGTAGCCGAGATGCCAAGTTGTTCAGACACGCCCAGTGGAAAACATCTACGGGTCGACAAAAAGACATGCTGGGTTGTCGACCGCTTCTGCTGCTTTGGGTTTATAAAGATCCAACGACACAAAAAGAGTTCATCTCACCATAGCAGATCAGTCTGACTGTGTCGTGTGTGGTCAGCGGATTATTGCACAGAGCACAGTTCGGGTTGTAATCGCTGTCCTGAAGCCACTGCAGATAAGACTGGACGATGCACTGAGGAGCAGCAGGCGGAAGCGCAGGATGTCAATGCAAACGTTGAATAAACAAACATAAGACAGAGACGGCTCTGTCTCTGCACCCCCCAGCATTTACCTTGTTGTGGTTGGAAACAAGGCAATGTTCACACACGTTCACACGATGCTCGAAGCAGAACAGGTTGGTCACCTTCCTCTTCGGACACTTGCACAGACCCATAGTCGCATGCGCTGCGTTGGGGAAAAATAAACAATGCGGATCTGCTGCTGCTTTTGTTGCAGGACAACCAGAAAAAAAAAAAAAAGAAAAAGAAAGAAAAAAAGGATTTTTGTCAATAATATCCGAGCGGATCAAACATGGAATAGGGAATAATAATAAGAAGAAAAACATTTCCCCAATAGCTTATTTTTCTTTTCTATACTTATTCAGACTTCATGTGGAATATAAATAGGTTTTCTACACATTTTCAGAATCATCAGGAATAGTGCCGGGCAATAAAACAATTCCAATAATTTAGAGAGAAATGTTAATAAGACTTATAGAGGCAAGTTTCATAAAATTGCCCTTCAAAAAATATCATCAGAATGGAAATTATCGAGCTTGAATTAATTTATCATGTGATGAGTTGCTTATTGCGATAAGTTTAATAAGAGAAGAGATTACAACAATATGTGGAATTAATATTTAATCTGTATTAATTAAAGAAATCCTGCAGGTCTTAAAGAAATTCTGTCTTTAATTCTTAACAATTTCTGTAAAAAAAACAACAACACACTGTTATTGAGAATGTTTAAACACTCAATGATATTCAACCATCTGACTCAAAATATGTTTCCAAAACAAAAGGACGTGGCCTCCAACTTTTTAAATTCTGCATCTGTAGAGTGTCTGCTAAGTCCTTTTATTGAGGTCTATAAAAACCGATTGCATCTTCGAAGAATGACACCTGATAATACATAAAGTAAATACATAAAGTGTTTACTTTATGCAAAGTAAACACTTTATGTAAACGTGTCAGATTGCGTATTGAAACGCAGCAGATTTTTTAAAAATACATTTTTAAATTGAAACCATGTCTTGGTTCATACAGACATATTTATTGAGATAATGTTTCCCTGTCCATAGCACATAGCTCCACGTAGGAGCCCCATTCATGACCATTTTATAAATTATAAAAATCGAAACATCTGCCTAAATAGGAGCGGTGTCTTGTCTTTCATGTTTCCACCATGACATCTATGAACTTAAAAACACTCTTGGTCCTGCTTTAATTAGCCTTTACCCTAAAAATTGATCTGTTTCATCAAAGATGATCATCTGTAGACAAATGCAGATTTATTGTAATGACCCGTTAACAACCCCATGAGTGAATGTAAACTATCCCTCTGAAACAAAGCAGCTGTGAAAACCTGACCAGCAAGAGTTTCTAGCTTATCAATGGATATCGTATTTTTTTATGACACCTAGATCACAGTGAAACAGACGCGATGATCCAACATAAGTTTTTTATGTCAAACTTTCCCAGAATCAAATTTCGAGAGTTCTCGATCTTATTTAAAGTAATATTAATGTTCTAATGAAAATTCTTAACTATTTAATTAAGACAAGTCAGTGGAAAGGCTTTTAAAACAGAGCCTGCAAAACCACAAACTGTAAGAAAATGGAAGGATGGATGTACTATTTAGAAAATGGGACAGTTTAATGTTTATTACCCAAAGTTCAAAGGTTTCTCAGGTAATTAAAAACCTACAGTTAATAAACTACAATTTAGTAATTTTGCAGCTGATTGTGGTCCCTAATGTCTCGTTTTCTTGTTTATATATGACGTAATCACGCTGTAAACGTGACAAGCTGAAGATGGGGGATGTTAAAGGAAGAATATTGATAAGAGCACCCAAAACATATCTTACTTCCAGCCCAAAAACCACGCAGTAACCAAAGTTCAACCTCACGACCAGCTATAACAAACTCTAAGACTTTTGAATAAACTGACCATTTAAAAAGCATATTTACATATTAGTACCACATTTTTTCAGCAAGAAAAAAAGAACATCTTCTGACAGCTTCACTCCCACATTTACGACTCTCACATTGGTTAGCTGCTAGCTCGGCGAGCTAATCCAGCTAGCTGCAGGAGCTAAGGAAGTAACAGAGTAAAAACTCACCTTGTTAGCTGTCACGGTGACATTAAAGAAGAGTCGTTTGTTTTAAGTACTGCTACAACGCTGTCATTTAAGGTGTCTCCCTAAATTCCCAATGAAAGTTGCCACAGAGGATGTCATCATAAACCTGAGCTGTCTGCTTCCTCTATGTGTTTATGTGCCACGTCTCTTCCGGACTTCTACTTCCTGCTCGTGGGTTTTTATTGGTGGCCTCACCAACACATGCTGCCACCTACCGAGCCGGCGGAGAGAGTCACGTAATGTTATATTTGGCAAATTTCATATTCACAAATGTAAATTTTCACCATCTTCACCTTTTTTTTTCACCTTTTTTTTCACAGTTTTGGTTAAGGAAACCGAACTTCATTTATCCACTATTTCCAAGAGTATGAACAAAAAAGCTGTAAACATATGAATGTTGTAGATCTCTGAATATTTTTAATTTGTCATGTCTGTAATATCTGCTCTCTGTTCTTTTTGTTTTTCATACCAATGCATTTACTGTTGAAACCTACACCCCTGGCATACTTTGTAATATTTTGTGTTCTGTTTCTTTGTTTTTCTTTGTATTTGTAAACAAAAATGTTCATTAAAAAAAAAGTTTGTAAATTAAAGTCACAATCCAATGTGTAACAATTTGTCAAGTTAATATTCATCTACGTGGTCATACAAATGTGACATTAAATCTAATTGGTTGACCTGCACAGCAATATAAATCCAACCAATCACCTTTTTTTATTGCCTAGCCTCTTGTATTGATTGGTATTTAATACTTGAGGTTGGCAGGTAAAATAAAGAAAACTATGGGATTTTGCTGGTGAAACAAATGTTAGAAACAAAGACGATATTTAGTCCCAGATTTTTATGTCCAAATAAATAATAACTGAGATATCAAAAAGTAGTTTGGTTTTTGATCTTACGCCTTTTTGTAGCTGTTTCTTTTTCAACATTCTTTTTCTCTGCGTTGAAAATATATTTCAAAAAAATATGTTGACTTAAGCCAATGACATGTCAGCTGTTACACTGAAGATAAAAATGTTAACCTTTCATCTCTTAGCCATCCACTAAAATGCTGTGTTATTGATCTCTTAAGCAGATAATCAATAATGGTTTGCCATGGGTCTGTGTACATAAGCTTCCAAAAATTTTGCTGAGTTTTTCCTCACAAATCTAAAAAAATATCTAAGAATGTGCTCTTAGCTTATTAATAGATTACAGGAAACAAATGACTGGAGTCTAATCTATATCACTATTTTATCTGATTATGTTAACAACATTTCAAGTTTCAAATTTCAGGAATATGAGCTGGAAGAATGACATTTATCGTACCGTAAACAAATAAAAGCATTGCTTTAAATTTAACACAGCAGAGAAATTAAATAACACCCTTTTAAACAAGTTAGAAATCAAGAAAAACAAAGAGGAATAGTGTCACTAGTGGATAGAACACAACAAAGCACGGTCAAAACAATAAAATATAGATTTAAAATAACCAATATAAAAACATGACCATCAAGCACCTGAATCAAAAGGTGTCTGAAAAGTGGCAAAACACTGAGTTGTTTGGGAAGGCAAGCTAGAAACACACAAATTAAAGCTGTGAGAGGGAAAGAAAATGACACATACTTTATAGCAAAGCTCCATCCAAATGTATTTGCTCTCTTTCAGTCTAATAACTCTAAATAAATTCTAGTGAAATGTATTGCCTTTCATTCACTTAATTAGTAAATAGTCCACTTGTTGTTCAATCAATATCCACACATTACTATGGATTACTGTTCAATTCTTCATCTAATCTCTTGACATGACAACTGAGTCATGCTCACCACAAAAACGGCTTTAAGTCAAAGCAGAATGTTTGAATACAAATGTAAAATTTGTTTTTTTTAGATTTTTAGTTGAGAGACGTTTTTAACACAGTTGTAGTGTTTTTCTTTAATTAAGAGCTACTCTGTGCTCGTCTGTCTCTTCAAAGAAAAAAATACTTGGTGGTTTGTGACCATGATGCGACAAATTGTGAAAAAATTAGAGGCCCATGCACGCTCTTTACAAAACGTTACACAATAGACACCAGTACATGTTATCAGTCATAAATTATGCACAGGCGTGTCGTGATGAAGGTATGAATGAATCTTTAGGAGGCAAACACAGTTTAATTTGGGTAGAATAAGTAATGAAACAAGTTTGTTTTGACAACTGAATCAATTAATCCACTAAATTAATAAGTAATTACATGAAGGATTTTCACAAATGATCCTCCGTACGACCTGAATCTAAAAACCTCTGGTATCAGTTCATCAGCTCTGCAGGTGAACAGCTTTCATGCGGCTCCTTTAAAAAAGCTGAAATTTCAAAAAGTCCGCATGCAAGCTTGATTGTGTCAATGACCGCGGCTGAATATGAGAACAAATTGTTTCCTTCACACTCCACTGCCCCCCCTAAATTGCCTGTAGAGGGAGACATTGAGGGCAAAATGAGAAAATGAAAAATTAAAGGAACAAACCAAGAGCAGAGCAGGGAGACAGAGCAGTGCTGCATATTTATCATTCAGTGTTCTGTCAAATTTGGCTTAAAACATGACACAGCAAAAAGTCAAAGAAAAACAACCTTTTCACAAAAGGCGGCTGAACGGGGGAGTCATTTGTTGAGCAACCTCCACCCGCTCATTAGATGGAGCGTGTTTCAGCAACACGGACACCTGTGTCAGCCCTCGGTGAGAAAAACAGAGAGAGAGACTTAAATGAGTTTGTGCCAAGGAGCACGGACCCGTAGTATCCCGCAGTGACAAGCGGGGACGAGCATAAATCACTGACAGTGGGGGGAGCAGAGGGGGAACGGAGGAGGAATGTAGCTTTCAGATGAAGGCAAATCTAAAGACAAATGACAGAGACGCTGGAGGACGTATCAGCCCCCCGGGGGGGCTGCAGCTCGGTCTGAACGCGGTGACGGAGAGCCGAGCCGGGTTAGGTTGTAGGACGTTATTGACTGATTGAGTCTGGCAGGTATTGATCAGCTATCAGCTCTATCTGTGAGGGAGAGTGTTAAGATTCAGGCATGGCTCGTTTAATTATTCTCCTCCCTGATGCTGCAGTCAGGGCACAGCCTCTACGTGTTCACATGTGTTACTTTGACGTGTTGCGCTCAGATTACTGTACATAAAGAATAAATAAATAAATAAATAAATAAATGGGGGATTTTTTTATGGTAAAATGAGCTGGGATGTATCGGTAAAGCTATTAGCAGGTCATCCAAAAGTCAACAAACAGAACAGTTTTATTGGCAAAACTGAATAAAAATGTGCCCTGAGAAAATAAGTATTTTCATTTTGAGTTGTAGAAACGCATTTCCTGCATTGCAATTTGTTATACGAGACAAAACGATCGATACCAGCATAAGACAAATCCTTTCAGCGATCCACGTTCTTCTGTTAATTGTGCTCACACGGCCTTTTAACAAAGATTGGATGTGGCTCTTGTTCTCATCGGAAAGGCCCTCAAGTACTCTTGCATTCACTCCAAAATAATTAGTTGCCATCCAACAGAAAATAAAAATCCAGAAGCAATAAAATATGCATAAAAATACAATGTAATACCGAGAAGTATTCATCCAAATGAATGAATTCAAGTGATCCCATATCACTCCAGGTCTGCAGTGTCCAGAAAACAAAACAAAAACAGGAGCTCCTTGAAGTTCAGTGTGGGACCTGCGAGATGAATCCTGCCTCTCTGTTTGACACATTCTGTCCTTATTGTGGCCCGACTGGTGAGATTTGTTTCATGTCTTAGTATATAGTCAGTATGAGGTTTCCAGATTCTTGTTTGATGAATGTTGTCACGTCTGATAATCTGGTAGATTTGGTTCAAACGGGGACCAAAGTTGCAAGATTTGTTACATTTTCAGCTGGTGCTGCTCGCTTTCACGCTGCACTGCGTCAAATGAAGCAAACCCTTTGAAAAACCTGTTCACCTCCTCGCCTGTGGTGGCGCTGCATCAAGAACCGCTGAAGGGAACGGCATGAAAACCTCTGAAGAAGACATGAAGGCAACTTCCCTCCTCGCACTATGAAAACAAAACTTTACCAGCCGTCTTTGGTAAAAGACCATGAGCCATTTTTCCCTCTAAGGCTAGACGCAATTGTTTTGGTTGTATTTACCCAGAATGCCCCGTGATATAGTCTGCTTCCTGCTTTTGGAGTGGTCTCCGGTTTGCTTGCATTCACATATACATTCAAACCGGCACCAGAATTCATTTCAACCGAACAGAGACCCAGGTTTTTAGGCAAACCTGAGTTTCTTTTTTGGTCTACATCAGAGTTTGATTCCACATTCACACCTTTCCAAGTAAACTGGAGTTTCCAGGTAAACAAACTAGAGTTCGACCAAAGTGGACTAAACAGGGCTGGTGTGAATGCACCAAGAGATGCAATCAGGTCCTCAACTTTGTCAACTTTTAACAGCTGTAATCAAACGAAGGGGTGACATGAAAATACGTATTTAACTCTTTCCTGCCAACAAATAAACAATTAACTAGTGTGAAAAGATTAAAAAAAATGCTCAAAGTCTTAGGTTTTTGAACACCATTATCGCAGGATTGCATATTATTTGTGTGTGTGTGTGTGTGTGTGTGTGTGTGTGTGTGTGTGTGTGTGTGTGTGGTTGTTAGTATGAGAGAGATAGCTGAAAATTAAGCTAAATCAAATCCATGGTCACATAGCCACATCATCTAATTCAAAGGGTAATTACACTCTGGATGCCGTTACTTTATCAGGACGGTGGCTCCGAAGCAAATCCATCAGGCTTTGTTCTGGATGAAATTGGTCTGATTGATTTATGGATGTCAAGTGAAGGGCAAAGAGACGGAGACAAAGAAACTCCGGAGTGTGAGAGAGGGTCAGGGAAAGGCAGTCGCAGATGTACGGCTGAGACACGGCCCCCTGATGGGGGGGAAGGAGAGTATTGAATTAGACAGAGACAAATGGAGTGTGAGCGACAGAGAGAAAGAAATTTAGACATATGCCTGCTGACCTCAACTCTTTTTCTGGACAGATCAATACAGGGAAATGCATGTGCATGTGTGTGTGTGTGTGTGTGTGCGTGATGCTTGAAGGGGATCTGTGTGTGCCGCTCCCAATAAACATTGAAATGGCAGTGACATTACCTCGGTCCTGACTGGCTCCTCCCTGGCCTTCAAACCTTTGCTCATGTCTCTATTTCGTTTGAGACCTTGTAATCTTATCAACGACTGAGAGGTCTGGAGATCCTGGATTATCCTCACCGCAGAGTTTGCTGGGGGAAAAAAAATAAATAAAAATCACGATTACACTGCAGACTGTGGCAGTCGGAGAAGCAGTACATGTAGTTGCACAAATAAATCCCCTTTGTTTCTAACTGTGACCGTGAGATGAAGCAGATTGTTATCCAAAATACACACAAATTAGAAACAAGGAGATTATTTTCCTTCTCATATTAACCTAACACATTTGAAAGGAGAGCAGATGGACTGGACGACTGCTCAGACCTTCTACAAGAAGTATTAGGGTTAATCAAAAACAAATGCAAGCATAAAAAGTGAAGAAATTTGTGTTGACAATAACGTTTGCACCATAAATTATTCCCTTCATTTCACTTTTATAAGGAAAATTCATTTGTGGGTACCCTAACCCTATCCATTCCATTCTCTCCAACCCCAAATCCTGGATCTGGACTGAAAAACCCGACTCTGTGGGTGAGTACTGACATTGTGGTCTTAGAGGGTTTTCCCACGAAGACCCTCTATGGCCACTAAAGAGTGGAAATGCAGGACTGACACTGGTTGCAGTGGCTCTTCTTCTTAATTGAGAAAAATAATAACTTCTCTATGGCTTCTGCATAGCAGCTGCACCCCAAACCTAACAGTTTGTCTTTCTGCGTCAAAAATGACTTTGCCTTATCGTTTTAGAAAAAATGAAACAAGCTGAAATAGCCTCTGACTTTTTCGTGCCTTGCCAAATTAGCATCATTACGAAGACACTTCAGTTCATTTATTCTCCCAAACTGAGCCTCACTCTTTGCTAATTTCCTGATTACTGTTTATGTCCTGAGTACTGATTAGACCAGACAAAAGGTTTTAAATGCTGATTTAGATCAAGGTTTCCTAATAATCTTGCAAATCTGTCAAGAACAGATCTTTAAAGAAGGAGCACTTCCTTCAGAAATTCTGTGACCTACTTCTTATAGGTAAATGTATCTAATTCATTGTTTTTGGATTCAGAACAGTTAATAACAGGTTGGGTTTCTTTTTAAAGTTGAGTTTAACATCCCAAAAAAAGATAAATGTGTTAAATATTAATGTGTTGAATTATTTTGAAAGGTAATTATTGAATTTACACCCTATATTTTAGGTAGCCTTTATATAATGCTTCCTAAATGGAAATGTCAGTCATCTGAAGCTTGACTTGGAAAACATGGTTTGCGAACAACGTTGTTCTAAACACAATGAAATACGCTTCCAAAAGAATAAATAATCCTAAGAGTTTTAACTGTGACAACTGTTCAGTTATTCAGATGTTTAAAAAAATGCAAACATTCCTTGTCTTGCAGTAAATCCCAACACAACCAAAACATCTGCCCTGAGAAACCAGGTACTGAAGCCAGGATTTGTTTAGTGAAGGGTCACCTGAAAGGACAACAGGCAAGCAGTCAAAGACTAAGTGCCCTGGATGACAGGGAGTGCAGGCGTGCAGACCCTCCCCATCCCAGCTCTCGGCTGTTATTGGTTCTCAGGATAGTCCGTAATCACCATTAAAGTCTCAAAGGGTCCTGCTTTATGAGACAGTAAATTACGTTGACACTGCACAGTATGAGATCCGGGCGCGTTTGCAATAAAGATGGACGCCCTCGTGATGGATAAAGAAACTGTGGAGACCTTGAGTGGTGGGGGGGGGGGATCCCCACTCCAGGTGCTAATAGATAAGAGCATAAATATAAGATGATAAGAGACACTTTGTTGCAGTGCAGGTTATCTTTGGGGAATCTCTGACTATCATTGTGTCGTAGAGATTATGAAATTAATCTCTGTGGCTGGTGGGGAAATAAAACTCCTATTTGTTTTTTCAAAAACACCTTTTTATAACATATGTCTTGGTTAGGAAACAAACAATAACAAAACCAAACATAAAACTGTTTAATAAAAAAAACAACAACATATGGCTATCTGTCCTGAATACTGTTATAAAAAGAATTGTATTGTAAAAGAAATGCAAAAAGCAAACTTGTACACAAAAGTTTGCTTCCAAACTCAAACAAAAGAGATGCTTAAAAAGGTAAAAGTTGAATTTAAGAGCATTATTGTCAACAATAATTTCCATACCTGTATATGGAATGTGATATTGCTGTGGGTTTGAGGAAAAGTAACAACGGAAGGCTAACAGCCAGTCAGACAAACACCTATTTTTAGTTGTAATATCCATTAAATATAACTTAAACAAAAAAATGTTCATAGCTTTGAGATTAATTTCTACATCATCTTTCAGCGTTGGTCAAATGCGATTACAAGAGTTCAGCTATGCTGTAGTTTTGTGAAGATGAATTAGCTAAACCTAAAACTAGCATGCTAACATGCTAATCGCGAACATGCTAACACTTGTTTCTCTTCTTTTTTGTGTCCCAGTGATGTGCGGTCAGGGGAGGCAGGTGAGGCAGAGCCTCACCTGTCATCATGGAAAAATAATATATAATAATGAAACCATTTATATTGCTATTTTCACCCTGTGGTTTGTACTATAAAGTATCTATTTTTTTACTTAGCTTACCCAATTCTGATTAGTTTTTTCTTAAAATCGCTGGATTTTCGCATTTTCCCATTCAAATGCTCAGAAGCGAAGCCGGTGAGGCAGCAGCGAGCTGAGCCTCACCTGGGATTGCGCAACCTCTTGCTAACTGCACTGGCTGCCATTCTATGGGAGCATGTTCTTCCTGTCTATACGCCGGTAATAAAATGGCTAAAAACATTTAATATATGTACTGATTTTCCATAATTTCGCTTATGTATATAATGTACAGTGTTTTTTTTTTTTTTTTTTTTTTTTTTTTTTGTCATCAACTGTGTTTGTATGGTGTTTTGTGTGCGGAGGAGCGATCACAAACGGAAGAGAACAGACTAGAGGTGAGGCAGGCAGTTCTCTTGCCTCATGGCAGGGGGCGCTCATGATCCCAGATATTGTGACTCCACAACTGCAGAGTAAGACACAGTGAGCTAGCCATGGAGCTAGCCACACAGTAAATGAGTAAAGTACAGCGATATATTTGTTTTCTCATCTCTTCTGAAGTCAACATGAAAGACTACATTTCTACACTTAAACAGTTTTCTAAAGTGGATTTTCAATTGAAGCAGGAGATAATAACTAAAGGAAGACCAACACCGGACTTAAAGTTTTGCTTCGAGACAGTTTGATGATTCTCAAACGGAGTAGAAAAGACATGCTGAGGATAGACTTGGCTTTGGATGAACGGATATTTTTGTGCAGAATTAGCGGTGCATGGATTTTATTGATAGATAAAGGTAAGACAGCAATAAGATGTCTTTTTATGAAATGTGCGTTTTGTGGGCTACAGTTTGTATGTCTAAATAATTCAGTAAAGTAGAAGCGGTAGCTAATCTACCACAGCAATTATTTATTAATTAAACATTAAGCCTAAAACGTACTACAACAACAGACTGAATGTTCTGTTCTGTTCTGTGTGCAAAAGTCTTGAATGTTTTTTGGCGTTAAATCCTAAAACATGAAGTGGTATTGTTGTAAGTTGCTATGGCAACGAGTCCGCGTAGCTTGGCGAATACAGCTGTGGATCATAGCACAAAATCAATACCTACATTTCTAAGTTTTACTGAGTTAACGCGGCTATGGATGACATGTAAATGATTAGTCTTTTTGCCCTCCAGCGTTGTATGCATGCGCGAAATTTCCGTACGTCCAATAACATGCATGGTGTCTAAGTCGTAAGTCAGTGCCTCACCAGCAGTGAACCTCACCGCACGTCACTGTTGTGTCCATAGAGGCAGACATGGAGTTCGCCTGTCTGCTTTAACTGCCACAGACTTAGTCAGAGATGCTTCATGCTGTTGCTGTTTTGATACTGAGTCATTCTCTCTGCCAACCTGTGATTCTGACCTGATAACATCCGTGGTTTTACTGCTGGTTGACTAACTCTTTCAGCCACTTCAAGCTTGTGTTTCTGTTTATCACTGAGAGCATTTTTGGCTCGTTGGAGGCAGGAAACAGCGCTTGCTCACTTTAATATAATACAAGGTTCAGAATGCAAATGGGTTTTAGACCCAATCTAACACAACTCAGAACGCACAGAACCTGAACCAACCTTGAAATGCTAGCCTGTCTGTTGACAGAAAGTCAACGAAGGAAAGGTCAACGCAAAAATAAATTAAATAATGTATGAGCAGAGGGAGAGGAACCATTAGTGATGTGGCATTATATGGAGCTACAAACATATTGAGTATTTCACAAGTCAATTAAGTATTTTAGTTGCTTCTAGAATGTAAAATGTGTTTTTTACAGACAGAAGTAGAAGTCGAAAAACATTTTTTGAAAAGTTAAAATTGTGCATTTATCTCCAGAGCCTGTTAGCTTCTGCTAGGAAAATCTATCTGCTTACAAGTATCATCACTTTCCATTGTTGGACTTCTATTTGCAAAGTTTGACTGTTAAATTTAGTTGGTTTGCTGGTAAAATAGAACAAAATAGTGTTTCTAAATAATACAGCAATACCCGTATTGGTAATATATTCCCAGTTATCATTTCATTTTAGCTTATCAAAGTCTGATCTGGAATCTTTCTGATTACAGAAACCATGTTTTCCTCTTTACCTCTAAATAAAATCTGTCTAGACCTGCAAAATGTTATCCTTCCTTGAAATACTACTTCTAAATTAACTAAATATACATGTTATACTATTTTCGCTAAGAGTGTCTAAACTGCATTAGGAAACCACTTTTATTTAATCACGAGCACACAAATATTTTCTGTACTTGTTAAAATTGTTATTTCAAGATTTTAACCAAAAAAAACAAAAAACTTCTATGAGTCTTATTTGAAGAGCAAAACCACACTTTCTGTTTTCCCTTTAGACAAAAACAGAAATCTCTCTCTTTAGATATTTTTATGACTTTAAAGATTAGAAAATGTTATCTTTTACAAAAGGGAGTTGTGCATAATATTAACAGCAGAGGACTCACTAATTGTGGCACGGGTAATTTATTTAAAACTTATTTTACAATATAGGATTGTTATTCCTCCTACTGAATATAGTTAAACTAAAGGTAGCATCTTTCGGGTGAGATTATGTCTTACTACAATTAAAATGAATTTATTCGAAGGTGTTATACATATTTTAATACGTGAAGATTGCTGTGAGTGAGTGAGATGATTTATAGTTGTGTGACAAATATGCACATATACAATAGGAGAGGGGTTTTATTTTTTTGAAGGGATGCATATTTATACAAGGACAAAAAATATGTTTGGGTGAGAAAAAATGTTTGTATGTGTGAGACGAATATATGCATGAGAGAGTGGCAGAACCAGGCTTAAATGGGCCTTTCATAGTCATGTCAGAAATAACACACACATGTATGTATTATTCTAATTTTGTTGTAAAAACTCCATGGATTTATTACCTAAAATAAAAAAAATAATAATTCCATTGCTATTGAAATATAAACATTTATTCATAAGGTTCTTTTTTTACAGTTAAAGTGGCGGAGAGCAGCATGTGGCTCCAGAGTTGCAGACCCCAGTTTGGTCTTCATCATTTCAGGACAGCAAAATATGGATCCTACATCTGGTTTTAGCATCACCTCTGTGAAACACTATAAATCTTCCTATGAATATCAAGAAACCCTATCCAGAAGAAGATACAATGTGCTATTTAAGGACCTACACACTCAATGCTAAAACTCACTTGGACACATTCTATTTCTGTGTTTTAAGCAAACTTTTTGCCTTATAAAGTTGCTTTTGTCAATAATTACTTACAAGTAAATATATTACAAGTAAATATATATCTCACAAGTATTTTTACTTTTTTTTTGTAATTTGTGATTAATAATTTTACTACTTCTCCTAGTTTTGTGTCTCAATTTTGATTTAGTTATGGGGGAATTTTCCTACCATAATTCAAGAGCACACATTTTCAGTCTGAAAACAGGATTTCATGTCTTTCTTCTCAAAACTTCTCCTCGCGCTCACACTATATGTCAGCTCTGACTTTCTGCTCGCTTCCGAAACGTTTTCTGTTTGCTTCTGGAACAAAAAAAATGCACCGTCACCTAGCAACCTCTCAGCCAATAGAATGAAAGCGTTGCACTGGGTGCGTTTGTTTCCTTCTAGCGGGTGTTCCTGTGTGGCTACTATCGATTGTAGCAACCTCATAAATGATGCTGATAAAAAGTAGAAGTACATACTTCGCTTGTTAAATGTAGCACTAGATTTATTAAAATTATAAATTTCCATAAACAGCAAATTTTGTCTTACAAAAGATAACAGTGACTTTAAACTGCATGAACTTTGCTGAAGAGAAATATGTTCAGAAATGTTTTTTTATCATTGTTTTTTGTAATAAAAGTCTAAACTTTTAGCTGTGTAAAAACATTACACGTTGAGTTTTGTCAGGGAACAAACTAACAGGAACAGAAGTCATAAATGCTGAACTTGATGAGTGTTGAACTTTTGAGTGCAGATTCTTTAGAAAATGATTACAGTGTTTTGGAACAAAGGCCTTTTTTTTAATGAAGCAGTATTATTAATTTCCGTTCCACAGCTTCCACATTTAGTCACACAGTGCAGCAACAAAAACGTCCGCGCTGTAAAACATTTATTTTGTCATCTGAGTAACACAGAGGGCAAAGTTGACATCAGGCAGTCATTTATAAAAAGAAAGAAGAAAAATCAGAAAGGGAACAAAAGATTTTGATGTTATTCATGTGGGTTTAAGTTTATTATATTATAATCACTTTCCTGTAACTTCTGGAAATGTCACGATGATGCTGATGAAATATCTCGTATATTAAAATAAGAAAATATCCAGAATTAACCTTTACACATAGTGTGAATACTGTAGGAACAAAGCTACTTTTCTTAACTCACAGAACCTACAGTGTTTAAGTTGCACAAATTCTGCATATAAGCTTTTTCTTAATTAGTTTTATTCAGCGACCTCTGCAGAACAAATGCGTTTTATTCCCTTTCGAACAAATGTATCGGTGATATGCCCCTGATTTAATTGAGGAAAAAAAGGCTGGAGCTAAATTGATTTGCAAAATGTAATTTTATACCAGTCTGGAGCAGCACCTCAGTAATGTGAGCCACATCACAATGATTACCACCACTTCAGAATAAATAGCCCTCTTCAAACAGATGTTTGGCTACCTACAGCAAATCTGCTCGGCAGCAAATCTGCTTTCGATAATACTGTAAGTAAATTTAGGCTTTGGATATAATCTCTCCGCCAAACACACGTGCATTAAGTCTTCATTTAGCCTCCTGCATTAAACTAATTAGGCAGAAACACAAAAAAGCAAGCTGTGGAGCGCGTCGGGGAAACAATGCGGTCCACCTGCAGAGTGCGTTTCTGGGAACCTGCCACAGATAGTGTGTTAGACCTTGAGAATAACAGGATTAGACGGGTATACGGTTACTGTACGGATCATTGTACAGTAATAAAATGTCACAGGGCAAATCATCCTGGCCTATGAATACCAGGGTATCATTTAACAAATGTAAAGTCAGAGGCTGGCAGGAAGAAGATTTTCACTTCAAGCTGGAGAATTGATGTATTTTCCAAATGTGTTTACACCCATCGAACCTTCACTTGTTGTAATGCACAAGATCAGATGAATTTCATTTCATTTTATTTATTTATTTATTTTTTTTATGATAGATAAATCCAAAATAAGGCTTAATTATGAAGGTGAAGGATACAGAAAGTCATGCAAAGGACCTGCAGGGGGCGCACCAATTGAAAGGTGGTGAAAATGCAACTTATTTTGAAATGCAACTTGAACGCAGCTTAATATAGGGTAATACTGGGAGAAAACCAGTTAAGGGCCATATTCACTCATTGCCTTCTCTCCCACGACTGTAAAAAAAAAAACTAAATGACACGATTCTGTTCCTGTATGGTTTAAGTTTGGTTCTTGGCACATCATCTGAGCACAAAACCTCAGTTTTTGTGTGTGTGGTTTTCTTTCAAAGTGAACATGTTTAGTATACCGACTACAGTTCTGCATTCACATTTTGGCAGAGTATGAAATGCCCTGGATGGAAATAACTTTGTTCTTGTAGTTTCAAAGTGAAAGAACATAATGAGTCTTTTCTTACAGAGCGAGTTAAACTCTGAGAGCAACCAGGTTCACCCTGCAGCAGGAGAAGGAGCGTAAACATGCAGCAGGAGTTACATTACATGACATTACATTACGGTCATGATGTGTCAGACTCAAATCCAAAATGAAAATATCGACTTTAAAACTCCTTCTCCGTTTAATCTGACTGAGCTTGAGCTGTTTTTCAAAAGCAAAGAAGCACATGAAAGAAAATCCACCACCATGTATGTATTTGTGTATGTATGTATGTATTTCTATGTATGTAAAATGGTTTGATCTGTAAAAGGAGTCTTAGGTTCGACACAACAACATGTTGAAGCATTCAAGGGATTTGAGTACTTATTCAATGTAATTTACTGATAAAAAGGCAGTTTTATGGAAAATCTCACATCTCAGCTGAAGTTGAAACAAATTCAATGCTACATGCTGTGATATCCAACACTGAGCTCCACTGCATTCCTCTGTCCCACCAGCTCAGCGGCATCCCACAGGGATTACAGCCTGACTCCCAATCTGCAGCTGTCTTTGTTGACACCAAGGCTGCTGCTGCTGCCTGGTCCGTGTTTGTAACGAAGTGGCAGTCGAGGAGTATAATTCATTTCCAATTAAAGAAAGCGTGACATTCAGATTTGGTCATTTTCTCTTGTGTTTTTACCTCCACTGCGGCGCAGAGGGAATTTTCCAGCTTCGTTTGGTTTCTCTTCCTGTACTGAACTGTTATCTTTAGGTTCTTCGAAGACTTTCGAGGACAGGGCATCAACAAGACGAAGACAGGTTGTTCGTGATCTTTATACTGGACTCTGTTCTTTTTTTTTTTTTTTTACTGAGTTCTCATCGTTGCCGGTCACTTTCCAGAAAGTCATAGATGGAGTGTGTCTCTGCGCCGGCTGAAACTGGGATTTCGGTGCAGCCGAAGGAGTTCTTACTCCAAATCCCAAAGGCTCAGATCAAGCATTACTTCCAAAATCCATTCAGTGTGGAAAGACTCCCAACCAAGATGATCCGACTGCCGGCTTATTCACTGTTAACTTTTGAAAAAAAGAAGAGAAAAAAAAAACACATAAACCCCCCAGAGAGCTAGGAAACCCATCTGCTTTTCTATTCTTCAAAGACTCATCAAGTCTGTGTGTCCATGCAGAAACTCTTATACATGTCCCCGGTTTGTCCTCTGTCCTATTTGGTGTTTTGGCTCATTCAGTGCTGTATAGTCTGTAATTGTGGCAGCACAATGAGATTTGCAGGAGAAATTGTTCAGTAATGAGACGAGAAATGACTGCCTCACATCCAATTTGTCTCATCTTCCAGCTTATCTTTCATCTGCGTGAGCACAAAAGGTGTTCGAGGAGAAGCGGAAAGCCCAAGATCAGCAGGAGAGACGCACATATATGTAATCGTTGTTTTTTTGTTATTCTCTTGTGCCAATAAAAGCTTTTACAATAAACAATGAGGTTTTTAAAGACAAGGCTACAACAGGCGGTGTATAATCAGTTTGTGTTTTCAAAATAAGCACATTTTCACCTGATGATGATTTATTACTTATCTCCAAGTTCCCATTTTTTCCCCTGAGTTTTGGAAACAGTTCACAGCAGAATTCCTTTGAGTTACCGTCATCAGATATTTCACTTTCACAGGAACTTAGTCGAATGTCTGACTTTTTCTTTTCCCTCTTGCAGGGTGAAGTGAGGAAACAAGTGAATGTAGGTTTTCTGTAATCCACATTTGGTCTGAACTAAACTTAAATATACTCCCCTTGTAATATTTAAATTAATGTCCTTCAGAGGTGCTCAAGAGTAAAATGTACTTAATTTCTTAGACAAAGAACAATAAAGTTTTCTTCTTCTTTTTTTGTAGTGAGTGCTGTTTTGCACACATTGCACTCTTGTCTAAAGCTCATCATGAAACCAGATGAGCTGTATAGGTAGTTTGGGATTTTTTTGATTACAAACAATATTCCACTACGAGAAAATTTGATTTTATTTGGAAACAACATGGAGCTTTTGGCCAGGGGATGTCTTAAATCTACCTCACATCAATTCATACTCACTGATATACAGGACTACTGGTTACTGCACTGGGATTTTCATTAGCAATTTTTTTTTTTTTCTGATATGGCACCAAAACTGGCTCCAGCCCGGGGGCCTATATTCTGGCAAATATGGCCCTGCTGATGCATCAGGTTTTGACGTTTTACCTTATGATTTAATTCAAAGAAACTAAAGGTAGTAACGTTTCTTCATTACTTCACTCAGTATGTGCAAAGCACCACCACCACCGGCAGAAAAACACACCTTTAGCATGATGCCAACTTGGACAGCGTTTTAAACTTGAACGCCTCACCTTGAGCGCTCCAGACATTTTCACCTGTGATGGGGGTGTAACTCGCTCAGTCTTCTCCAGAAAGCGTCTGTCTCGGCCGTTGTGGGGATGTCAGTCGAGCACCGATGTTACATTTTCCAGTTTTATCTCAGGTTTGAGTCTTTACGGCGCTGCAGTTCCTGAAGATTATACAAGAGGCCTGAGGGTAACGACTTGGGTCAGGCTGAAACTATTGAAACCTTCTTTTCATACAATAAATAATTTGTTGTTCTTTATCTTAAAAACTAATACCAGATGCTGTTGTTCCTGCTAATGTAGCGCCATCCTATTAGATTCAGTCTGCTGCGTTCACTTCTCTCTCTAACCCCCGCTATTGGTAATCTTCTAACATTTGCTGCTCTGTGCAGAACTTTATTGTCTTAACAATTTCTATTGGCAGCCCAAGGGCTGGAGCTGCCAGTAGAAATTGCAATTTAACAGCGGACTACACTAGCGTGGTTATAAATAAATGAAATAGCGGCACACTGCATTTCTGTGGCAATCAGCTGTGTGACAGGCAAAACCTGAAGTTGCATAAAAGAGGAAAAAAAGAACCAGGCATTCATCTTCCATCCATTGTTTATCCTTGCAGGGTCATTTGGAATGAAACTATAGGATGCATTAACATTAATTTGCTTTTTATTGCAGTAGCAATAGTGTCAATTTTTGAAAAAAGAAAAAAAAACAAAAACCAAATGATCCAATCACACGACAGCCAATCAATAAATTTAGGCAATGAGACAATGACAGTGAGTTCACTGTACTCCAGCGGCCTCCAGTCACCATGTCAATCCAATTGAGCAGCTTCAGGGCGAACATCATGCTAGAGCAACGGACGAAGCTGCAGCCACTGTGTGACCTGGATGAAATCTACACTGAATAATAAAGAATCTCTGAATGCAAAACGGATCTCTACCAAGACGTACCTTGATAAAGTGGCCGATTGGTCCATGTGAAATAACTAAAACATGTGGTTAGAAAGAATTTTATTTTATTTTATTTTTTACAAAATAACACTTTAATCATGTGTGAAATAGGAATCTATTTTGGTGTTCCTTTGTCATCGCCATGGAGACGCGCTGAAAGAGTCCAGCTGCATGCGACGCGGTTCTCAGTGCTTCCTTACTGCCTCTCGGGTACATTCACACATCTGCACTGAGCGCTGTCTACACATGTTAACGTCAGGTTTGAGCGAGGCCGTAAGGTCACGTCCAGGCAGCGGCCTGCTAAGAGGCTGGCATGCTCCGGCTCATATTCCCGGCCAGTTTCGTCTGGCTGCGGGCTGTGGTGCGTCTTACATGAGGCCTCCTCCAAACCGAAACAATATGTGGGTCAAGTTTATGCGTGAAGACAGCTCACTCGAATAGAAATCTTTTGCTGCTCTGACGCCTCCTGAGCTGCTAAAAGATTATCTCCACAGGGGTGAGGTGAAATGACTGGTTGCAGTGATAACAAGATTATAAAACTTTTATTAATCCCCTCTGAAGATGAATTCATAAAGCAAATTCCACACATACCTCAGGTTTACATCTTCTTTTCCCCTTCTTCTGTGTTTTTTTAAAAGCAAAATTATGGCACTATTATTTTCTATAATTTTCACCAGAAAAAAATATATATTCATGTGGCTGTGGCCAAGATTTTATTTATACAAATGAAGAGGAAGTATGCATCTTTAACAGACCCACTTAAAAAAAAAGAAAAAAAAGAAAGAAAGAAAAAGTCACAATTACACTATATCAACATTCCCCGAAACAAAATTAGCCAAGCCAGTAATTTTGGGTGCAAGGTAAATTTTACATTCCACTGACGTATTGTCTGACACCAGTACGAAACTCTGCCGGACGGAATAGTCAAAGGAAGCACAAACGGTTTCCCCTTTGGAAGCAACACAGTGATAAACAACTGATAGATGACAATAAACCCGGGAAGGGTGTGGGGGGCGGGGGGCATCCAGGTATGACAAACAGACTTATGCAGCGCTGAACCCCGCTGTGCAGCAGCCATCAATCATCTATCCTTCTCAATACACACAGGTTTGCGTCTTTACCCCCGTTACTGTTATTCCTCCTCCCTGCTAAGTGCTAACACATTTACATTTTTAGTGCTGCTCAGTAATAAAAGAGGTGGAATGAGCGGAGAGGCCTTTCTCCGGTCGCGAAAACAAACATCAGTGAACCGCTATCACTGATGAGCCTCCCCCCCTCAACCCCCCACCTGTCCACCCGCCCACACAACTTGGCCGCCGCCCCACAGTGTAGGTCAACAGTGTTGCGGTTGGAGTCTCCTCAAATGCACTCACAGTTCTTGGCCTCATCTTCTAGGTCACTCACAAGAGTCCTTCCTCCAGCAGGAGGCTCTGCTTTATTAGCTTGTCCGCTCAGTCAGAACGGCAGCGGGGAGGAAACCGTTTACAAACCCAAAAAGTCAGCAACTGAGGTCACGGGGTGAAGCACACGTCGGAAAAGAGCAGCTGAGGTCGTTGCCTAAGGGGATCTGAGGGTTCACATGCCAAACCTTTGGGTGGTTTGATTAAAAAAAATATAATAAAATGACATAACAGTACAAACAACTCACGTCGATGTTTAAAGTGAAAAACAGAAATCTGAAAACGGTTGAAATTCATAAACTGTGACAAACATGAGGTACAAATTAGAAAAAAAAAACAATTTTAGCAAATCATATCATAAAGGACAATATAAATAAAGATATCTGTGCAGAGTTTCATCATGGAACAAACCACTGAAAAAGAAACGGCAAAGCATTATCCGAACACAGCCCAGCCGGTAATGATAATGGTAAATAATCTACACACAACGTGCTGCAGCACTACCTTACTGATCTCAGGTGAATGATCTGAAGAGGTAAAACCAAAGCTGATCAGCCCTCGTACCGTCGTAACCCTGCCATCTAGTGAATAAGGAAATAGCAAGCCTGCTTTAAGACAAGTGGTTATTGGGTTGTTTAAAACAGAACAATTCACAGCTTTACAAAGCCCTTTGCTCAGGTAGCTGATAGGGCACATCAATATAGTTGAGGCATTTGGAACAATGAGTCAATAAGACTACATACTGTGTGTGACTGGTGAGAAGGAAAAGAAAGAAAAAAGTACCAAAAATGTCTGTTTTTCATCATTAATGAATCCATTTTGAGCTGACCGCTGCAGCTCCCATGTGTGAAAAAAACTCCACCTTCGCCCACGCCAGGTTTGACCTTTCCACTAAAGATACATTCTTACATGTCACAGGGAAAGAGCAAAAAAAAAAAGGGAGAGAGAGAGAGAGAGAATCATACACAGGCCATTACTAAGACGGTGAAGAAACACTCAGCTGTGCATTTACACCTGGGGCACTGGCTGCTGCTTCCTGCAGTGAATTGTTCCCACACAGTTCAGTTAATTGTATTCAGTCCTCTCAGTAATGAGCAGTAGGTCATTTGGAATGGGAGACCAGAAGAAGAAGAAGAAGGCACAGAGGGGTGCTTCAGAAGTGTCCATGCCAAGGGAAATTGTGCATCTATACAGTTTTACCAATTACACTATGAACAGCATCTGGAACAATACATCATGTGTAGCAGTAGTCTATATCTGGGATTCCTCCTTCTCTATAGCCACGGTTGGTGCCATGCCCGGCGTTAGAAACGTGGTTGGACCCTTTGTATAAGCCGGTGCCGTTGGAGGGGAATATGGTGTGAATGATGTAATCCTCTCGAAGCGGTTTCGGCTGCATCGGCGGACAAGCTGGCATTGGTGTCATCTGGAAACCTGGGCCGCGAATCTCCAGGATCGTGTTATCCTTCTTCGTGCCAGATTCAATGTAGTCGTCATAGGTTTTGCTTTTCCTCGAGCTACTGCGAGTGTAGTGGTCACGGGAACATAAATGCCCAGTTCTATGCCCGTACCAGCAGAAGACACCAAAAATTAGAGCCAAAGACACAGTGGCGGTAGCTCCGCCAATAATCCCTGCTAGGGGCAGTGATGTAATCTGACGTGAATCCTCGTCCACTTCCTCTTCCGATGAGCTAAGGTCTGACGTTTCTGCTTTTGCACAAACTAAGGCTTCATCAGAGTCAGCATCTCCAGAAACGGTGGATTTGCTTTCTGAACTGACAGCCAGTGGCACCATGCAAATGATATAGCTAGAGCGTGGCTGCAGGGAAGTTAACAGATACTCTTGGCGATCACCGCGCACAAGTGTCTCTGTGATCGATTCCATGGCATTCCCAGTACCTTGTCGGAGCCAGCTTAGCCTAAAAGAGGAGCTTGGTTGAGCTGCACTCCAGGTAACACGAATACTGTTGTGAGATAGAGGTTTTACATTTAGCGCCAAGCTCTTCCCCACACCACTGCTGCTAAGAGTGTAGTCTAAGCCAGAGTCGGGAAACCCGAAGCCAGGCCTCTTTGAGCGCAGAGTAAAGAGGGAACCCTGTGGAGGTGCATTGGTAGTGGAGCTCTCAACCCCACCAACAGCCCCTTTGTCTTTAGTCCCTGTCAGTCTCACGACTTCACATTCCTCCATTTCACTGCCCAGGTCAATCAAAGCCAGGTCTCGCACCCTGTCCGGACCATGGCAAGTGAGACCCCTGACGGTGATGGTGTTGCCGCGGGCACGCAACCAGTCGTAAAGCCATCGGAGGTTGCAGCCACAGTGCCACGGATTCCCACGCACCAGCAGCTGGCCAAGACTGTCAAGGTCTTTGAACAGCCCCCTTGGTAACGTAGTTAGGTTATTTCCTGACAAGTCCAATCTCTGCAACCTGTGCATGCCATCCAAGGAACCACGTGGCATGTGAGTCAGGGCATTGTCTTGTAGAGACAGTCGCTGCAGATGAGCACTGGGCAGGTTGACAGGTGGGGTTTGAAGAGAATTGCGCACAAGGGACAGTTCTGTCAAGTTAGAGAGACGGGAGAATGTGTCATCTGCAATGCGTTGGTTTGCCAAAAGGTTCCCATCCAAAACAAGACACCTTAATGAGTTGAGGCCTCTGAAAGCATGGGTAGGGATAGTAGAGATCCGGTTGTCATCCAGACGCAGTTCCTCCAAAGAAGCTGGCAGTCCCGAGGGAATACTCGACAGGTGGTTGCGTGAAAGAAAAAGCAAGCGTAACCGCGGGTTGTCGGCAAAGGCCTGATCTTCAATGGACACGGTGGAGATGGAGTTGTCGTCCAAGTGGAGTTTTTCTAACAAGGGCATTCGAGCCAGCGTGGTGCGAGGGATGGTGCGTATGTTGTTGTCCTGCAAATGCAGCTCTCGCACAGACGGAGGAAGGTGCATGGGGAACTCATCCAGCTCATTGTCATAGAGGTAGACAACGCGTACAGACAGATGACGCTCCAAGGAGGTGGGGAGGCCTGGGTTGTTTATGTGGTTGTTCTGAAGGTAGAGGACAGATGCAGAAGGAGGCAGTGATGGGATGGAGCTCAGCCCACGATCATTACAGTAGATAAAGTCCTCGTCGCACCTGCATACAGATGGGCACGTCATGTCTATGTCCCCAAAGTATCCTTGTATAGAAGCAGCAGCAAACTGAAGCATGCCAGCATGTATAGTCAGGCAAAGGAACAGCACAAAGAGCCGGGCACCCAGTTTGGCCATGCAAACAGGTGCCATTATTAGGAACATGAAGACTGTCTTTTTTTTTTTTTTTTGTCCCTCCCCAAGTGTGGTGTTGCTTCCTAATAAGCTGCACCGAGCAGGAATCCTGCAACCTCCACCCTGAGAAAGAAAGAGAGAAAAGAGAGACAGCAGTTAACATTGATCCAGGCGCAAATTAGATGATTGTTGTACATGAAAACGGAGATGATTTCAATCAAGCTTAATGAGCTCATTTATACTTGACAGCATATTTTACTATGGTTTTGTCACCCCCTTTAATAGAAAGAAATACTAAGATTACAACATAGGAACATATTCCTGTTGTTGTTTCTGAGCAGAAGCATGTCACGCCAAGAAACAAGACTGAGTTTTTCTTTTCACCAGTCAATAATCGTACCATCAGGGGGTTGTGCACACATGGGTGGACCTGCATGGATTCTCAGCCTCTCAACACATTCTGCCTTCAATTCAAAGCTAAAAAACAAAACAAAACATACACACAGGCAAATATTGTGTCAAACGTACAGATAGAGGAGCTATGAAAGATAAATTCTCAACCTTATAATCAAACCTCGTCTTCAGAAAATGCACAAATAACAAGTTTTGAAAAAAGCATAAATGATTAACAAGAGCTTAGGAAGCTCTATAGTTATTATGTATGACTGTAAGCTGCACAGAGATGGTCATGAGGCAAATTTAATAAGAGTTATACAAAGATATTATCTGCAGCCAAATCAGGAGGTATTGGTACCTCATTAACAGGTTGTGCAGGGGGAATTTACATAAGCTGCACTGAGGCCGTGATTGGTGTCCTGATTTGCTGTTGTTGCTGATTAAATGAGCGATATCACAACAGCGAAGCGCGGAATTGATTGCTGGGATTCGGAAACTGGCAAATTGCAACACTATCGGTGACAACTTGAGCCCATCACGGAGTTCAACAGCCAGCATCTTCGGTTTGCATCGTTCAGCCCCACGCGGCAGCCATGCGCAGCCCAGCACGAGTATTGATTCTCCCACAAATCCGAGGTGATCTGCCAGAGCGAGTCGCCTCTTATAGAGATTACAGGATTCCCAGGAGTGCGAGTCAAACAGCGCGATAATTAACCAAATGAATGACAAACTCTGCTGGGAGTCAAATTTAGTAAATGCACATCTGCAAACATGGCGCTGAACGTGCCTCCGCAAAGGCCGCCGGAGTCACCTCGAAATTTTACGAGTGTCGTGAATCAGCGTTTCGATACATAAACATAAGCAAACACTCCGAGAGCAGTGGCACCGAAGCAGATCAGGGATCATTTAAGGGAGAAATAAGCACTGCATGTCATTTGTCAGTCTGAATGTTTGTGCAGGATTACGTTTAATCTTGTTGGAGATTGGGGCTGTTACTGGGGGGGCATGTTAATGTATAAAGAGGGTCTCAGGGTGTCATGTTTTCTTTTTTACACTTAAAACTGAAGAAATTGCAAAGGTAATTTGTCTTATTTCTTTCTAATTAAAATAATTGAGAATTAATCACAGAAGGCTTTAATGCTGGTTTTCTACCATGTTAAAAACTTTGAATGTGAAACTGCTTTTAGTCACTAGAATTATTGCATTCATAAAACATTTCATGTGCAAAACTTTGAATTAAAGTAGAAAAATTGGTAAAGGTCACACATCTGTGAAGCTCTTAACATCAAGTTGTCTCAAATCAAAATGCATCATAAACTTTTATTTAACCAGGATAAAAACTCCTTTAAGGAAACACTTGGTGCTACTACTGCTAAATGTAAAAATGTATGAAAGTAACAACAGATCGCCGTTAGAGGCAGCAGTATTATGACTGCAATAATATATTTTCAGAGGTAGGACTATTATATGTTGCTTTTTTGTTTCAAATAAAATCAGTTGTACTCTTTTTTTATACATCTACTTTGACTCAAAACATTTTACCATGAGCATCTCAGAGTCCCCTGCATTGTTAAAACTAATTTTATGCACCAAACATTTAAAAATAGCTATCATAGTATGGAAGTGAGCATTTTCAAAATCTCCCCTTTCAGTCACTTATCAACGATGCATTTGTTTTTCCTCTAAAATGAAATGCCACTACATTTTAGGACGTTATTTTTGGTGTCGGTTTTCTGTACTTGCTTCGGTTTTACACAGAAAGATACAGAAGTTGGTCACCAACATCTGCGCTGCATCGCCCTCCTTTTCCCCCCCCGACTCCACAAAATATTCAAATTGACTTGCAACCCACTAATCCCTTTTCATGCCTACTTCCACTCCAGTCCCCTCGACGCAGCAGAGTGGAGTCAGTGCTCTTTAAAGTGGAACCTGAAGAGTGAAATAAAAAATTTAAAAAGCGGAGATTGTTACTTTGCGCAGTTTGATATTGACTCGGTTTACGAGCGGAAAGGCAGATGTACGCGGTTTTCTGCTGTAAATGTTCATAGGGGGCATTTGTTTGCGCTTTTGTGTGTTTGTGTGTGTGTGTGTGTGTGTGTGTGTGTGTGTGTGTGTGTGTGTTGTCAGCAGTCGGGGTAGTGCTAAAGAATGGATGACTTTTGAATCCCAAGAGCTTCGGCTGCGAGTCTCTTGAACACTAGAGTATTTGGGTCAGCCCTTTAAAAACAAGATAGATGTGGTGTGAGATTGAAGAGAGGCACAGAGAGCCAGAGGGATTAAAAGAGCATATTGAGCTGTGATTCTCTGGATTAAGCAGGTGCTACATGGAATAACAGCCACACATTTTGAGCTTTTCTTTCTTTCTTTCGGGGTCTTGTGTTTGCTCTTTTTCTTTTCTTCAAGCTCAAAAGAATGCCAAAAAAAAAAAAAAAATTACAGCTCTTTGTATTTGTGAATACCTAAAGAGACCTTTTTGTTTGTCTGTTTGTCCACGGACGATCAAACTGAAAGCATTAACCCACATGTGGAGCGTGATCTGTGGCGAGGAGTGAAGTCGGGATGTGGGGTAATGTGTGAGCTAGACAGCCGGTCGCCTCAGGCCGAGTACTGGACACCCGACTACACCCGATCCAATACTGGAACTGGATCAATTTGCATAAAAAACAGACAAGGACGGAGAGAGAGAGAGAGACGGAAAGCAGCTTTTAGCTGGACCACTGAATCCCCTTCTCCTCACTAAGACTCTAATAGTGGCATAGAACAGGGGAAATCTGGAAAACTGGGTTTTAGATGGCTAGAGGAGAGCCTGGCATATCATAAAACCCACTTCACTTGTGGGAAAAGAAAAAAAAAAAAACAGACAACTGTGGTCCACAGCTTATCTTCCACGACATGGCTGTGCACTAGATTTTAGATTTAGGCGCTCGACATGAGGAATGGATGATGCAAAACATGATGGGCAAAGTGATGACTGGGATGAAGGAAGAGATCACAAAGAAAGAAAATTAAAGAGGAAAATGGTACTTTAGCTTAATCACAGAAGTTGTAGGATTGTATTTGTGGTAGATGAAATCTGTTGTAATAATATAGGATTGTTTATCTTTGTCAAATGGGCCTGTTATCTTTTAGTGAGTATAATATGGAACAAGGATTACAAAAGGAAAGTAAAAAAAAAGACAAAAAGAGTATTTTTACTTAGTTCTGCAGATTCTAAGCTAAATCTTGAAAGTAAACAAAATGTAGGAACGTCATTGCTCCTTACAGTGGCTTCATTTTGTCTATTGTCCACTAATGTAAAAAAAAATCTCTATTTCTATTAAATAAGAAACAGTTAAAATCGTGGAGAAGTTTATTGACGCGATAAGTCTTTAAACATGGTGTGCCATCATCCTCCTCCCACTTCCTGTCGTCTTCTTCATCTTTTCTGCCAGTAGTAATATCTGGTTGTTGATGACAGATCGTGTAAAATAAATAAATAAATAAAAAAGTGTTTCCATTGCAGTTTTGCTAAATAAATTTCCACACAACCCTAAAACCTCCGCCTTTCTGTGAAGCAAATTTATTTTCCGACTTTCAATGCGATGAATGGAAACTGCCAGCTAATGTCTTGGAAAAAGTATTCATTGCCTTTAAGCTTCAATTTTACACCGCAACCCCACATGTAAATTATTTTATCTGGATTTTATGAGATATAGCAGATGCCTGTAATGTGCCATTGCGTCCTGAAACTATTGGATGCATCTCTGCTCCAACACACCTGAATCAAATGAATGGTCACTGACCAAACTGGGCGACATGCAAACGAGGCAATTGCAGAGCAGTAGTACTGGAGGTCTGCAGTTGCAGTGACAGATCAAACACAAAGCAGCACAACACATAGTTTTAAAAATGATTTTACAAGTTAAAAATGCAAAACAAGTGTTTGTGTCGAGGCCCTTTTAAGCTCTGATGCAGCTACATGTAATCAAGAGCCTGAAGTAGTTCTCCAACTAGTAAAAAGCCGTTCAGTGAAGAGGTTTGATAAAGAACGGTATCGCACAATCAGCAAGTCAGAGGTAAACACTTAACATGACAGGCTAGACAAGGAGAACATTTATTAGAGAGGCAGAAAAGAGACTCTGGGTAACTCTGAGGGAGCTGAAGAGAGAGAATCTGATCAGATCACACCAAAATGGGAGTTTCTGTGTGACAGAAAACCAACACTGAAAATCACCCTGAACGCACCGGCATCTACACAGGGAAACAAACTGTGAAGTAGCTTTCATTCAAATAAACAAATAAAATAAAGACAGGGAAGCTGGTCAGTTAAGATAGATAGAGCTAAATAAAGCTTAAAGCTTTGGTTGCCGTCCGGCAGGACGACCCCAAACACACAGTCACATCTACTATGGATTGGTTTAGAAAACGGATGCTTGTGTTTGAATGATCCAGTAAAACGTTCTGACCTAAATATAATGGAAAATCTGTCACAAAACCTGAAAATTACTCTTCACAGACGCTCTCCCTCCACACCGACTGAGCTGCAGATATTTTGCAAACAAAAACTCAAATGTTAGTCTCTGCATAAAGCCGGTAGATGAATACCCCTAAAGCAGATGTGGGACGTTAAATGAAGCATTTTCTCAAATGGGACCGATTACCAAATCAGGCCGCACTTCTCAGACTTTTATATTTTCATATAATTTCAAAGAAAATTGTGAAAAACGTTATTCTCCTTGCGTGTCACAATTATGCACTGCTTTGTGTTGATGTGTGCACAGGATTTTATTTAGGGGTGTCAGGATTCAAATTCACACTTTTTGGGTGTTTATTTGTAAAAAAAAGTCTTTGAAAACTTTGATTTCCTTCCTTTTCACAATGATGCACTACTTTGAGATGGTCTGTCACATAAAAACAAATACAAAACAATGAAGTGTGTGGATATAATGTGGCAAAATTTGGAAGCATACAGCTACTTCTGCAAGAAATTGAAAGTTTTGAATAATGCAATATGATAACAGGTCTATGCTTGTCAACAGTTACTTTGCATTTCAATGAAGCAGCACATTTAAAACGTATTAAGCAACGTCTTGTCCTCACTGTCTTATTTAAATGTATACTAAACAGGAAGTGACAGATTTTCTTCTTTTCTTTATTCTATTCATGTACGTCAGCGAACAAACTTGTGACTTCACATTGCTAAATCACTGCACTTGCTTCAAACACAAAGACAAAATCAACTTATTAGTAAAAAAAACAACAACAAAAAACATGTATATCAGCATCAATTCCATACAAATGAACTCGATCATCAGCACAGAAACTGTTCATGAAAGGTTGGATCCGGAGCCAAGAAATGAGGCTAAAAATAGACCCGCGCTTTCATTACGCAGCTGCCTGTTCGCCACATCGGCAGCACTTTGACTCACTCTGGATGTTTACGTCTAATTGCCTAAAAATGCGAAGGCCGTAATTACTCATTTCACTTTCCATATTTACTATAGGAAGGATTTGCCGCTGGTCTCCGCGAGGCGAGAGAAACCCCGCAGCCGTCTGCCGAGAGCCCAACAACATTCACACTCGGGGGGGATTCACCTTTTAGAGGGCTGTGTGTTTGTTGGTGGCTACGCAGCTCACAGGACCCTAAAGCTACTTGATGTATAGCTTTTCGGCGCCGTGTCGTGTTTCATTCCTACAGCACCATAAGAAGTTCTGCTGTGCCACCAGTCCAACTCCTCGCTCTCTCTGCTTCCCTCTAAACTCCTTCACCTCACCGTTCCCGCTTCAGGATAGATGGATTGCAGCTAAATCCTTTCGGCATTAACATGAGGGTGGCATCCTGCTTGCGGCAATATGCTCCGGCGCTGTGACCAAAGCTGGGACTGGATCTATCGTGAGTCGGCGGGATTTTTTTTGGCGGGGGGGAGATTGAGTGTTTGCGACGCGCTGAATGTTGGCCTTGATCGATGGTGTAATCCAGTGGGTTTCTTCAGGGTGTTACAAGGGAGTTAGTTATCTTAGCTGAACTGGATCTGACCTCGGGTTCATCAATAAAAGTCCCATTTGGAAAGGTTTTTTTTTCTGCAATGCAACAAACATTTTGGGGTCACGGTGACAGAAATAAGCAATTTTATTTCTTCCTCTCAGTATCATGCGTCATAATTTGAATTTATGGTGCTTTGCACTTCACCCAAATACATTGAATTCCCCAGCAAAACCTTAATTGAAATGTGAACATTTTCCCCCATATGTAGCAAGACACAGATAAAAAAAAGTCACAAATTTTTCTTTGTCATTTAATGATTAGCGGGGTTGGTGTGAGAATAAACTGTTGGCGAATTACTGTGAGAAAATTTGTCTCCAACAATTTTTCACACAGTAGAATACAATAAATATAAATTTACACATTAATAACGCAAATTAGATTAATTAGCCAGTATTCAAAATAATTCTGACCAATAGGTGGAGCCAAAGTGCTTCTGATAAGATCCTTTAGTGGGATGAAAAACGCATCAACAAGCAACAAAGTGGACCTCGCCTATTTGCAGTTCAGATCCGCAGATTCACCTTTTCACTGATTTTTCTATGGAACCTGACTCTAAATGACCAAGTGGTAATTTGAGTTTTCAAAGACTTAAATCCACTGAAACTGATCCATGCAGCTCAAAACTATATAAATATCAGAAATTCAAAACTGTCGGATGACCTCTGATAACAAAAGTTGTATTTTTAGAAAAATGCCTAACTTTCTTACTTTACTGTGTTCATAAGTTATTGAGTTGTCTGTCTTTATATGGAAGAGAATAGCTGAAAAATGAAAGCTTTTCAAATGCTCCATCTTGTTGCTCTTTTGAAATGTTTTCATAATAAGTGTATTTGAGCTCTGCAAATTCTTCCTGACCTTTTCTCACAATATTCCTACAGGACGGGTCGTCTAAAGCAGCCAAACAACCTTTTCAAACGTCCGTATCATTAGCTGCTCCACAGCTGAGCAGAAGTTTAATATTCAGGCAGAAGTGTGGTATTTTTTACACTTTGAGGCACAAAGTGCAAAGAGATGCTTTTACTTTCTAGGAGGCAGATGTCACGGTGTTTGCCCCACAATCAAAATGAGCAGACATGGCGTGGGGCAGAATTATTGTTCCTATTATTACTGCTGCCGCCTTTCCAAAAACAACATTTAATAATCATAAGACTAAAAAAATGGGGTAATCTTCAAAAATCAAAACAAAATAAATAAAAATACATCCCATTGTTAGATTTTTATTGAAGATATTGTGCAATTTGAATTAAAAAAGACTCAAAAATGTGGAAAAAAAACTTCAAATAAATAAATTTTTATTATCGCTCAGTGTCCCTCTTCCTCTCTGTCAAACACACAAAATAAATAAATAAATTTATTAAAATTCCAATTAGTAAATACACAGCATGAGAAAATAATCCCCAAAGATAATATAGATTTTTTTTGTTATCTAAACCACCAGTGTTCACCACAACTATAGAAGCTTCTAATTCTGATCAAATACATTTTTCTGACGCATTTCTGAATGTAAAAAATTGAGGTTTCTTCAAGAGTTTTTATGTAAGGAACCATGATGTCCTACTTCCCTGTGTTCCTCTTCAAAATGGGAAAGACGAGGATAAACCCAAGAAGTGCAGGTGTTCTCCTTTATCATAAAAAAACAGCTTTAGAGAAAACAGCTACTTGCTTGAATCTAAATATTTAACTTCAGAGCAAAAGATTTGAAACAGAACTAATGACAGAACAACAGTAAGTCGTGTTAGTACATTTTCTCGGAACAGTAGCGGCGTTGGGTTTCTCTGCTTCCCAGCTAGATGAAACAAAAAAGAAAGACAAAATCTCACACAAATGCAGAAAAAGTTTCAGCATGAAATCATGCTGCTGCAATAAAAAGAAAAGCATTTTAAGGCTTTTTACACATCATTACCAGGAGGAGTAATAAGTGTGGACGGCTCTCTCTGCATGTATTTCCCTGCTTTTGGCTGCAGTTGAGATCCAGTTTCTTGCCACCGCAAGCAAAATTTGGTCCGACCACAGGTAGAAATAAGTCAGACATCTGCCACTTTGGAGCCTGATACAGTGGGACACCAGAACGAGGCTGGCAGAGCAGACGGTAAATAAAGCTCAGAGGATGTCGAGCTGCGACTGTGGTCACACTCAAGGCTTCACGGGCCTCTAGATTAACCGGCTCTGGTTTTAATGTTGTCCCGACACTACATACAGAACATGATTTAATCTCAGGAAGAGCTAGCTTCTGGATTTTATGAAAATGTACTTCATGGTTTTAAATGGCGCCTATAAAAGGCAAATTTATCTCCCCCTCCTTTAAGCCAAAGAGTCGGCCTGTGGTTGTCACGCTTCAGCAACAACTTTGATTGGATTTTTTTTCTTCTTCTTTTATTTGGGAGAGACACTGACACTGAGAGGGAGGTTGGTTAGCTTAATTGGTTAGATTTGAATTCAAACCTGACGAGTCGCGATATAAATGCGAGGCTGTGGGAGGGCCGGTCACACAACAAGGCCCTTCCTTCAGGGCGAAAATGGATCTGAGAAAAACAAATGAAAGGCATCTTCCTAAACCTTTAGTGTTAAATTTTGGACGTCTGTCATGTGTAAAGAGAAGTGAGCTTGTAACAAAAAAATAACACCCTCAGGTATTACAGCAACATATAAATATCATATGAGACAAACAATAGAAATTCTGACAGCGTTCAGGTTTTGTCCTGGTTCTGGCCAGTGTTGTTACTCCGATGCACACAGGTACCAATGATCCTTTTTCTGTGCCAAAGGAACTTGTAACAGTGGTTGTAGGAAAACAGCAGTAGTGAATGGAAACAGCTAAAAGTCTCACAAAATCAACTAGAGCCTTTCTCATGAGGGTTTAGTTTATTTTATTAGTAAAGAAGGTGTAGAAATATTATGATATTCTTAAGACATCAGCTGTCATGCCTTACAGTCTATAAGTCAGCATATAGCTAGCAGAAGGTTGTTTGATCGTTTTGGTGGCTTAAAAGAAAGTCAAACTTCTGATTCACTATTACTAGTTCATTTGGCTCAGACACTGAATAAAAACTGAGTTGCTACAGAAGGTAATTATCGTGGATAACATGGAGGGAACCATTTAGAGAGCTGAATTATTGGCTTGCTAATATGATTCATGGAAATCAGCAGATGCTTTTGAATCTACAGAAGGCAAAAGACGCAAAAATCCTCAAGTAAAACATTAACTAACATGGGAAACTTTATGCTCACAAACAACAGCCCCTGTTGCCTTAGAGATCTGACTTTTGACTCTGTAAACCAATCGGTTATCACAATGAGACATGAGCTATGTTGTGTCCTTGAAGAAAAGAATTAAATTGTTATGTAATTCCAGGACAAAATGGATCGGAACAAAAAGATTTTTGTGGGAAAATGTGAGGAGAAATCCGCCAGCTTCCACATCTCTCAAATATTATTAAACAGGAACAACGGAGCTCTTTGTCGTAGGTTTGAACAAACCCAAATGCAGAGTAAAACTCTGGTTAAATGGAAAGCATTGAAACCATTGAAACCACAGAGAGCAAATCATGAAGCAAGTGGCCAGTAAATGGAAGAATCCAACACTAAACAATGGGATGATGAAAGGAGGCAGGATGGAAAACGACAAAGAAACCAGACGAGGTGATCAGATGAAATGTGGTGCAGGTGAGGCAAAAACAGAGGGAAGGACAGAAACCAACTCAAAGGAAGCAAAACTACAACTGGAAGAAACTTCAAACCAAGGGAATCGACTGACACTAGAAACAGATCACCATTAACAAACTAAAGACTGTCCTGACAACAACAAACGCATGAAGTGAATGTAAAAAGACACCAAACATAAATGAACACCAAGGACAAGATAAAAACATAAACACCCAAAGATCTGCCACTTTGGGAGAAGTAAGGCGGTTCTCACTGCTAAGCATCCACTTGACCTATTCCCATTAGAAATACATTTTTCTTTTTGTTTTAGGCAAACCAAAACTGCTGCACCTCACTGGCCTTTAGATTATAATTCTCCAGAAAAGAAAAGTAATTCAAGGTAAATAAAAGTGTTTTTATCTCACTAGTAGGCAACACATGAACAACAACCCAGTGATGTGGAGATGAATTCAAAGGAATGAAAATCCTCTGTGTTGCTGAGGTCTACCTACTTTATTGTACAGTAACTGAACTTCTGTCAGGATGTCTAATTAAAAACACACATTGGTGGCATATGACGCACACCATAGTCACCCCACAATTAGTTCCAGTGATTACAACCCACACCAGCAGTGTGTGGCCCTCGAACGCAGCTCCGTGACTGGATGCAACGCTTCCTGATAATGTCCCTCCAATAACTCTACGATTTATGTCCTCCTTTTGTCCCAACGTGACATCAATCTCTTTCATGTGCTGTTAGGACGACGTCTTCACGTTACGTCCCGGTTCTACCGATGCCTCGGCGTCTCTAAGATGTGGATTAGCTTTGCTCTCCGAATTCCAGTTCAAATGTTAAGCTCTCAGCGTCCCACAAACCAACAGCCTCTGAACATCACACGCAGCCGGGACGTCTGGGGACCAACTCTCGGTCTGCAGGGGGTTTAAAAAAAAGGAAGTTTCACTTCGGAGACATTTATTCTTGTCCTTGCTCCCCCGTTTGCATATGTCATCCACATGCGTGTGGGACTTGTGGGAACAATAAAGCAGCTGACTAAGACTCGAGCTTCAGAATCATGTGAGTTTATTTTATTTTACTTTTTTTTGCCTATCCCGTCAGCTGACATGAACAGAATTTTTTCTACTCTGCATCTGCGTTTCAAAATGTTTTCATCTTTTTTTTTTTTTTGCTTTGCAGCCACTTCCCTCTGTGTCTTTGAGCAGCTTTTGTTGAGCTTCTTGCTGAAAGTGAAAACGCACAGCGGCAATTCCTGGGACTGACAGGAGGAATAAATGCTGGCAAAATGCCATCCAGTTAAAATCCACTTTGGCTAATAATGTATTTCTCAAAGGAAATTACAACAGCAATGCAACACAGAAAATCACTTGCATGAAGTAATTTCTGGTTGAATTGCTTTCCAGTTGTCTTTAAGATACAGCAAACTGCCGGGTTGGAAAGCGGCTTAAGAAACATTTTGTCATGTTACCATCATCAAGTTTAATGTATTTTGTTGGGATTTCACCAACCCAACACAGTGCAAAATTGTTAGATGGAAGAAAAATTATGAAAATAGATGTGAATTAGTAATTACCCCCTTCTCTCTGATCCCCCTAAATGAAATCCTTTTTGTTTTTGTTTTTTTGGAAAAACAGAATCTGTGAACCGGTCTCCTTCCCCTCCTGCCTGAGCTAATGCTGCCG
>NW_006799953.1:1156905-1218011 GCF_000485575.1 Poecilia formosa | reverse complement strand
TAGGAGAGGGGTTTTATTTTTTGAAGGGATGCATATTTATGCAAGGACAAAAAATATGTTTGGGTGAGAAAAAAATGTTTGTGTGAGACGAATATATGCATGAGAGAGTGGCAGAACCAGGCTTAAATGGGCCTTTCATAGTCATGTCAGAAATAACACACACATGTATGTATTATTCTAATTTTGTTGTAAAAACTCCATGGATTTATTACCTAAAATAAAAAAAATAATAATTCCATTGCTATTGAAATATAAACATTTATTCATAAGGTTCTTTTTTTACAGTTAAAGTGGCGGAGAGCAGCATGTGGCTCCAGAGTTGCAGACCCCAGTTTGGTCTTCATCATTTCAGGACAGCAAAATATGGATCCTACATCTGGTTTTAGCATCACCTCTGTGAAACACTATAAATCTTCCTATGAATATCAAGAAACCCTATCCAGAAGAAGATACAATGTGCTATTTAAGGACCTACACACTCAATGCTAAAACTCACTTGGACACATTCTATTTCTGTGTTTTAAGCAAACTTTTTGCCTTATAAAGTTGCTTTTGTCAATAATTACTTACAAGTAAATATATTACAAGTAAATATATATCTCACAAGTATTTTTACTTTTTTTTTGTAATTTGTGATTAATAATTTTACTACTTCTCCTAGTTTTGTGTCTCAATTTTGATTTAGTTATGGGGGAATTTTCCTGCCATAATTCAAGAGCACACATTTTCAGTCTGAAAACAGGATTTCATGTCTTTCTTCTCAAAACTTCTCCTCGCGCTCACACTATATGTCAGCTCTGACTTTCTGCTCGCTTCCGAAACGTTTTCTGTTTGCTTCTGGAACAAAAAAAATGCACCGTCACCTAGCAACCTCTCAGCCAATAGAATGAAAGCGTTGCACTGGGTGCGTTTGTTTCCTTCTAGCGGGTGTTCCTGTGTGGCTACTATCGATTGTAGCAACCTCATAAATGATGCTGATAAAAAGTAGTACATACTTCGCTTGTTAAATGTAGCACTAGATTTATTAAAATTATAAATTTCCATAAACAGCAAATTTTGTCTTACAAAAGATAACAGTGACTTTAAACTGCATGAACTTTGCTGAAGAGAAATATGTTCAGAAATGTTTTTTATCTTTGTTTTTTGTAATAAAAGTCTAAACTTTTAGCTGTGTAAAAACATTACACGTTGAGTTTTGTCAGGGAACAAACTAACAGGAACAGAAGTCATAAATGCTGAACTTGATGAGTGTTGAACTTTTGAGTGCAGATTCTTTAGAAAATGATTACAGTGTTTTGGAACAAAGGCCTTTTTTTTAATGAAGCAGTATTATTAACTTTTCCGTTCCACAGCTTCCACATTTAGTCACACAGTGCAGCAACAAAAACATCCGCGCTGTAAAACATTTATTTTGTCATCTGCGTAACACAGAGGGCCAAGTTGACATCAGGCAGTCATTTATAAAAAGAAAGAAGAAAAATCAGAAAGGGAACAAAAGATTTTGATGTTATTCATGTGGGTTTAAGTTTATTATATTATAATCACTTTCCTGTAACTTCTGGAAATGTCACAATGATGCTGATGAAATATCTCGTGTATTAAAATAAGAAAATATCCAGAATTAACCTTTACACATAGTGTGAATACTGTAGGAACAAAGCTACTTTTCTTAACTCACAGAACCTACAGTGTTTAAGTTGCACAAATTCTGCATATAAGCTTTTTCTTAATTAGTTTTATTCAGCGACCTCTGCAGAACAAATGCGTTTTATTCCCTTTCGAACAAATGTATCGGTGATATGCCCCTGATTTAATTGAGGAAAAAAAGGCTGGAGCTAAATTGATTTGCAAAATGTAATTTTATACCAGTCTGGAGCAGCACCTCAGTAATGTGAGCCACATCACAATGATTACCACCACTTCAGAATAAATAGCCCTCTTCAAACAGATGTTTGGCTACCTACAGCAAATCTGCTCGGCAGCAAATCTGCTTTCGATAATACTGTAAGTAAATTTAGGCTTTGGATATAATCTCTCCGCCAAACACACGTGCATTAAGTCTTCATTTAGCCTCCTGCATTAAACTAATTAGGCAGAAACACAAAAAAGCAAGCTGTGGAGCGCGTCGGGGAATCAATGCGGTCCACCTGCAGAGTGCGTTTCTGGGAACCTGCCACAGATAGTGTGTTAGACCTTGAGAATAACAGGATTAGACGGGTATACGGTTACTGTACGGATCATTGTACAGTAATAAAATGTCACAGGGCAAATCATCCTGGCCTATGAATACCAGGGTATCATTTAACAAATGTAAAGTCAGAGGCTGGCAGGAAGAAGATTTTCACTTCAAGCTGGAGAATTGATGTATTTTCCAAATGTGTTTACACCCATTGAACCTTCACTCGTTATAATGCACAAGATCAGATGAATTTCATTTCATTTTATTTATTTATTTATTTTTTTTATGATAGATAAATCCAAAATAAGGCTTAATTATGAAGGTGAAGGATACAGAAAGTCATGCAAAGGACCTGCAGGGGGCGCACCAATTGAAAGGTGGTGAAAATGCAACTTATTTTGAAATGCAACTTGAACGCAGCTTAATATAGGGTAATACTGGGAGAAAACCAGTTAAAGGCCATATTCACTCATTGCCTTCTCTCCCACGACTGTAAAAAAAAAAACTAAATGACACGATTCTGTTCCTGTATGGTTTAAGTTTGGTTCTTGGCACATCATCTGAGCACAAAACCTCAGTTTTTGTGTGTGTGGTTTTCTTTCAAAGTGAACATGTTTAGTATACCGACTACAGTTCTGCATTCACATTTTGGCAGAGTATGAAATGCCCTGGATGGAAATAACTTTGTTCTTGTAGTTTCAAAGTGAAAGAACATAATGAGTCTTTTCTTACAGAGCGAGTTAAACTCTGAGAGCAACCAGGTTCACCCTGCAGCAGGAGAAGGAGCGTAAACATGCAGCAGGAGTTACATTACATTACGGTCGTGATGTCTCAGACTCAAATCCAAAATGAAAATATCGACTTTAAAACTCCTTCTCCGTTTAATCTGACTGAGCTTGAGCTGTTTTTCAAAAGCAAAGAAGCACATGAAAGAAAATCCACCACCATGTATGTATTTGTGTATGTATGTATGTATTTCTATGTATGTAAAATGGTTTGATCTGTAAAAGGAGTCTTAGGTTCGACACAACAAAATGTTGAAGCATTCATGGGATTTGAGTACTTATTCAATGTAATTTACTGATAAAAAGGCAGTTTTATGGAAAATCTCACATCTCAGCTGAAGTTGAAACAAATTCAATGCTACATGCTGTGATATCCAACACTGAGCTCCACTGCATTCCTCTGTCCCACCAGCTCAGCGGCATCCCACAGGGATTACAGCCTGACTCCCAATCTGCAGCTGTCTTTGTTGACACCAAGGCTGCTGCTGCCTGGTCCGTGTTTGTAACGAAGTGGCAGTCGAGGAGTATAATTCATTTCCAATTAAAGAAAGCGTGACATTCAGATTTGGTCATTTTCTCTTGTGTTTTTACCTCCACTGCGGCGCAGAGGGAATTTTCCAGCTTCGTTTGGTTTCTCTTCCTGTACTGAACTGTTATCTTTAGGTTCTTCGAAGACTTTCGAGGACAGGGCATCAACAAGACGAAGACAGGTTGTTCGTGATCTTTATACTGGGCTCTGTTTTTTTTTTTTTTTTTACTGAGTTCTCATCGTTGCCGGTCACTTTCCAGAAAGTCATAGATGGAGTGTGTCTCTGCGCCGGCTGAAACTGGGATTTCGGTGCAGCCGAAGGAGTTCTTACTCCAAATCCCAAAGGCTCAGATCAAGCATTACTTCCAAAATCCATTCAGTGTGGAAAGACTCCCAACCAAGATGATCCGACTGCCGGCTTATTCACTGTTAACTTTTGAAAAAAAGAAGAGAAAAAAAAAACACATAAACCCCCCAGAGAGCTAGGAAACCCATCTGCTTTTCTATTCTTCAAAGACTCATCAAGTCTGTGTGTCCATGCAGAAACTCTTATACATGTCCCCGGTTTGTCCTCTGTCCTATTTGGTGTTTTGGCTCATTCAGTGCTGTATAGTCTGTAATTGTGGCAGCACAATGAGATTTGCAGGAGAAATTGTTCAGTAATGAGACGAGAAATGACTGCCTCACATCCAATTTGTCTCATCTTCCAGCTTATCTTTCATCTGCGTGAGCACAAAAGGTGTTCGAGGAGAAGCGGAAAGCCCAAGATCAGCAGGAGAGACGCACCTAAATGTAATGGTTGTTTTTTTTTGTTATTCTCTTGTCCCAATAAAAGCTTTTACAATAAACAATGAGGTTTTTAAAGACAAGGCTACAACAGGCGGTGTATAATCAGTTTGTGTTTTCAAAATAAGCACATTTTCACCTGATGATGATTTATTACTTATCTCCAAGTTCCCATTTTTTCCCCTGAGTTTTGGAAACAGTTCACAGCAGAATTCCTTTGAGTTACCGTCATCAGATATTTCACTTTCACAGGAACTTAGTCGAATGTCTGACTTTTTCTTTTCCCTCTTGCAGGGTGAAGTGAGGAAACAAATGAATGTAGGTTTTCTGTAATCCACATTTGGTCTGAACTAAACTTAAATATACTCCCCTTGTAATATTTAAATTAATGTCCTTCAGAGGTGCTCAAGAGTAAAATATACTTAATTTCTTAGACAAAGAACAATAAAGTTTTCTTCTTCTTTTTTTGTAGTGAGTGCTGTTTTGCACACATTGCACTCTTGTCTAAAGCTCATCATGAAACCAGATGAGCTGTATAGGTAGTTTGGGATTTTTTTGATTACAAACAATATTCCACTACGAGAAAATTTGATTTTATTTGGAAACAACATGGAGCTTTTGGCCAGGGGATGTCTTAAATCTACCTCACATCAATTCATACTCACTGACATACAGCACTACTGGTTACTGCACTGGGATTTTCATTAGCAATTTTTTTTTTTTTCTGATATGGCACCAAAACTGGCTCCAGCCCGGGGGCCTATATTCTGGCAAATATGGCCCTGCTGATGCATCAGGTTTTGACGTTTTACCTTATGATTTAATTCAAAGAAACTAAAGGTAGTAACGTTTCTTCATTACTTCACTCAGTATGTGCAAAGCACCACCACCACCGGCAGAAAAACACACCTTTAGCATGATGCCAACTTGGACAGCGTTTTAAACTTGAACGCCTCACCTTGAGCGCTCCAGACATTTTCACCTGTGATGGGGGTGTAACTCGCTCAGTCTTCTCCAGAAAGCGTCTGTCTCGGCCGTTGTGGGGATGTCAGTCGAGCACCGATGTTACATTTTCCAGTTTTATCTCAGGTTTGAGTCTTTACGGCGCTGCAGTTCCTGAAGATTATACAAGAGGTCTGAGGGTAACGACTTGGGTCAGGCTGAAACTATTGAAACCTTCTTTTCATACAATAAATAATTTGTTGTTCTTTATCTTAAAAACTAATACCAGATGCTGTTGTTCCTGCTAATGTAGCGCCATCCTATTAGATTCAGTCTGCTGCGTTCACTTCTCTCTCTAACCCCCGCTATTGGTAATCTTCTAACATTTGCTGCTCTGTGCAGAACTTTATTGTCTTAACAATTTCTATTGGCAGCCCAAGGGCTGGAGCTGCCAGTAGAAATTGCAATTTAACAGCGGACTACACTAGCGTGGTTATAAATAAATGAAATAGCGGCACACTGCATTTCTGAGGCAATCAGCTGTGTGACAGGCAAAACCTGAAGTTGCATAAAAGAGGAAAAAAAGAACCAGGCATTCATCTTCCATCCATTGTTTATCCTTGCAGGGTCATTTGGAATGAAACTATAGGATGCATTAACATTAATTTGCTTTTTATTGCAGTAGCAATAGTGTCAATTTTTGAAAAAAGAAAAAAAAACAAAAACCAAATGATCCAATCACACGACAGCCAATCAATAAATTTAGGCAATGAGACAATGACAGTGAGTTCACTGTACTCCAGCGGCCTCCAGTCACCATGTCAATCCAATTGAGCAGCTTCAGGGCGAACATCATGCTAGAGCAACGGACGAAGCTGCAGCCACTGTGTGACCTGGATGAAATCTACACTGAATAATAAAGAATCTCTGAATGCAAAACGGATCCCTACCAAGACGTACCTTGATAAAGTGGCCGATTGGTCCATGTGAAATAACTAAAACATGTGGTTAGAAAGAATTTTATTTTATTTTATTTTTTACAAAATAACACTTTAATCATGTGTGAAATAGGAATCTATTTTGGTGTTCCTTTGTCATCGCCATGGAGACGCGCTGAAAGAGTCCAGCTGCATGCGACGCGGTTCTCAGTGCTTCCTTACTGCCTCTCGGGTACATTCACACATCTGCACTGAGCGCTGTCTACACATGTTAACGTCAGGTTTGAGCGAGGCCGTAAGGTCACGTCCAGGCAGCGGCCTGCTAAGAGGCTGGCATGCTCCGGCTCATATTCCCGGCCAGCTTCGTCTGGCTGCGGGCTGTGGTGCGTCTTACATGAGGCCTCCTCCAAACCGAAACAATATGTGGGTCAAGTTTATGCGTGAAGACAGCTCACTCGAATAGAAATCTTTTGCTGCTCTGACGCCTCCTGAGCTGCTAAAAGATTATCTCCACAGGGGTGAGGTGAAATGACTGGTTGCAGTGATAACAAGATTATAAAACTTTTATTAATCCCCTCTGAAGATGAATTCATAAAGCAAATTCCACACATATCTCAGGTTTACATCTTCTTTTCCCCTTCTTCTGTGTTTTTTTAAAAGCAAAATTATGGCACTATTATTTTCTATAATTTTCACCAGAAAAAAATATATATTCATGTGGCTGTGGCCAAGATTTTATTTATACAAATGAAGAGGAAGTATGCATCTTTAACAGACCCACTTAAAAAAAAAGAAAAAAAAAAGAAAGAAAGAAAAGTCACAATTACACTATATCAACATTCCCCTAAACAAAATTAGCCAAGCCAGTAATTTTGGGTGCAAGGTAAATTTTACATTCCACTGACGTATTGTCTGACACCAGTACGAAACTCTGCCGGACGGAATAGTCAAAGGAAGCACAAACGGTTTCCCCTTTGGAAGCAACACAGTGATAAACAACTGATAGATGACAATAAACCCGGGAAGGGTGTGGGGGGCGGGGGGCATCCAGGTATGACAAACAGACTTATGCAGCGCTGAACCCCGCTGTGCAGCAGCCATCAATCATCTATCCTTCTCAATACACACAGGTTTGCGTCTTTACCCCGGTTACTGTTATTCCTCCTCCCTGCTAAGTGCTAACACATTTACATTTTTAGTGCTGCTCAGTAATAAAAGAGGTGGAATGAGCGGAGAGGCCTTTCTCCGGTCGCGAAAACAAACATCAGTGAACCGCTATCACTGATGAGCCTCCCCCCCTCAACCCCCCACCTGTCCACCCGCCCACACAACTTGGCCGCCGCCCCACAGTGTAGGTCAACAGTGTTGCGGTTGGAGTCTCCTCAAATGCACTCACAGTTCTTGGCCTCATCTTCTAGGTCACTCACAAGAGTCCTTCCTCCAGCAGGAGGCTCTGCTTTATTAGCTTGTCCGCTCAGTCAGAACGGCAGCGGGGAGGAAACCGTTTACAAACCCAAAAAGTCAGCAACTGAGGTCACGGGGTGAAGCACACGTCGGAAAAGAGCAGCTGAGGTCGTTGCCTAAGGGGATCTGAGGGTTCACATGCCAAACCTTTGGGTGGTTTGATTAAAAAAAATATAATAAAATGACATAACAGTACAAACAACTCACGTCGATGTTTAAAGTGAAAAACAGAAATCTGAAAACGGTTGAAATTCATAAACTGTGACAAACATGAGGTACAAATTAGAAAAAAAAAACAATTTTAGCAAATCATATCATAAAGGACAATATAAATAAAGATATCTGTGCAGAGTTTCATCATGGAACAAACCACTGAAAAAGAAACGGCAAAGCATTATCCGAACACAGCCCAGCCGGTAATGATAATGGTAAATAATCTACACACAACGTGCTGCAGCACTACCTTACTGATCTCAGGTGAATGATCTGAAGAGGTAAAACCAAAGCTGATCAGCCCTCGTACCGTCGTAACCCTGCCATCTAGTGAATAAGGAAATAGCAAGCCTACTTTAAGACAAGTGGTTATTGGGTTGTTTAAAACAGAACAATTCACAGCTTTACAAAGCCCTTTGCTCAGGTAGCTGATAGGGCACATCAATATAGTTGAGGCATTTGGAACAATGAGTCAATAAGACTACATACTGTGTGTGACTGGTGAGAAGGAAAAGAAAGAAAAAAGTACCAAAAATGTCTGTTTTTCATCATTAATGAATCCATTTTGAGCTGACCGCTGCAGCTCCCATGTGTGAAAAAAACTCCACCTTCGCCCACGCCAGGTTTGACCTTTCCACTAAAGATACATTCTTACATGTCACAGGGAAAGAGCAAAAAAAAAAAAAAGAGAGAGAGAGAATCATACACAGGCCATTACTAAGACGGTGAAGAAACACTCAGCTGTGCATTTACACCTGGGGCACTGGCTGCTGCTTCCTGCAGTGAATTGTTCCCACACAGTTCAGTTAATTGTATTCAGTCCTCTCAGTAATGAGCAGTAGGTCATTTGGAATGGGAGACCAGAAGAAGAAGAAGAAGGCACAGAGGGGTGCTTCAGAAGTGTCCATGCCAAGGGAAATTGTGCATCTATACAGTTTTACCAATTACACTATGAACAGCATCTGGAACAATACATCATGTGTAGCAGTAGTCTATATCTGGGATTCCTCCTTCTCTATAGCCACGGTTGGTGCCATGCCCGGCGTTAGAAACGTGGTTGGACCCTTTGTATAAGCCGGTGCCGTTGGAGGGGAATATGGTGTGAATGATGTAATCCTCTCGAAGCGGTTTCGGCTGCATCGGCGGACAAGCTGGCATTGGTGTCATCTGGAAACCTGGGCCGCGAATCTCCAGGATCGTGTTATCCTTCTTCGTGCCAGATTCAATGTAGTCGTCATAGGTTTTGCTTTTCCTCGAGCTACTGCGAGTGTAGTGGTCACGGGAACATAAATGCCCAGTTCTATGCCCGTACCAGCAGAAGACACCAAAAATTAGAGCCAAAGATACAGTGGCGGTAGCTCCGCCAATAATCCCTGCTAGGGGCAGTGATGTAATCTGATGTGAATCCTCGTCCTCTTCCTCTTCCGATGAGCTAAGGTCTGACGTTTCTGCTTTTGCACAAACTAAGGCTTCATCAGAGTCAGCATCTCCAGAAATGGTGGCTTTGCTTTCTGAACTGACAGCCAGTGGCACCATGCAAATGATATAGCTAGAGCGTGGCTGCAGGGAAGTTAACAGATACTCTTGGCGATCACCGCGCACAAGTGTCTCTGTTATCGATTCCATGGCATTCCCAGTACCTTGTCGGAGCCAGCTTAGCCTAAAAGAGGAGCTTGGTTGAGCTGCACTCCAGGTAACACGAATACTGTTGTGAGATAGAGGTTTTACATTTAGCGCTAAGCTCTTCCCCACACCACTGCTGCTAAGAGTGTAGTCTAAGCCAGAGTCGGGAAACCCGAAGCCAGGCCTCTTTGAGCGCAGAGTAAAGAGGGAACCCTGTGGAGGTGCATTGGTAGTGGAGCTCTCAACCCCACCAACAGCCCCTTTGTCTTTAGTCCCTGTCAGTCTCACGACTTCACATTCCTCCATTTCACTGCCCAGGTCAATCAAAGCCAGGTCTCGCACCCTGTCCGGACCGTGGCAAGTGAGACCCCTGACAGTGATGGTGTTGCCGCGGGCACGCAACCAGTCGTAAAGCCATCGGAGGTTGCAGCCACAGTGCCACGGATTCCCACGCACCAGCAGCTGGCCAAGACTGTCAAGGTCTTTGAACAGCCCCCTTGGTAACGTAGTTAGGTTATTTCCTGACAAGTCCAATCTCTGCAACCTGTGCATGCCATCCAAGGAACCACGTGGCATGTGAGTCAGGGCATTGTCTTGTAGAGACAGTCGCTGCAGATGAGCACTGGGCAGGTTGACAGGTGGGGTTTGAAGGGAATTGCGCACGAGGGACAGTTCTGTCAAGTTAGAGAGACGGGAGAATGTGTCATCTGCAATGCGTTGGTTTGCCAAAAGGTTCCCATCCAAAACAAGACACCTTAATGAGTTGAGGCCTCTGAAAGCATGGGTAGGGATAGTAGAGATCCGGTTGTCATCCAGACGCAGTTCCTCCAAAGAAGCTGGCAGTCCCGAGGGAATACTCGACAGGTGGTTGCGTGAAAGAAAAAGCAAGCGTAACCGCGGGTTGTCTGCGAAGGCCTGATCTTCAATGGACACGGTGGAGATGGAGTTGTCGTCCAAGTGGAGTTTTTCTAACAAGGGCATTCGAGCCAGCGTGGTGCGAGGGATGGTGCGTATGTTGTTGTCCTGCAAATGCAGCTCTCGCACAGACGGAGGAAGGTGCATGGGGAACTCATCCAGCTCATTATCATAGAGGTAGACAACGCGTACAGACAGATGACGCTCCAAGGAGGTGGGGAGGCCTGGGTTGTTTATGTGGTTGTTCTGAAGGTAGAGGACAGATGCAGAAGGAGGCAGTGATGGGATGGAGCTCAGCCCACGATCATTACAGTAGATAAAGTCCTCGTCGCACCTGCATACAGATGGGCACGTCATGTCTATGTCCCCAAAGTATCCTTGTATAGAAGCAGCAGCAAACTGAAGCATGCCGGCATGTATAGTCAGGCAAAGGAACAGCACAAAGAGCCGGGCACCCAGTTTGGCCATGCAAACAGGTGCCATTATTAGGAACATGAAGACTGTCTTTTTTTTTTTTTTTTGTCCCTCCCCAAGTGTGGTGTTGCTTCCTAATAAGCTGCACCGAGCAGGAATCCTGCGACCTCCACCCTGAGAAAGAAAGAGAGAAAAGAGAGACAGCAGTTAACATTGATCCAGGCGCAAATTAGATGATTGTTGTACATGAAAACGGAGATGATTTCAATCAAGCTTAATGAGCTCATTTATACTTAACAGCATATTTTACTATGGTTTTGTCACCCCCTTTAATAGAAAGAAATACTAAGATTACAACATAGGAACATATTCCTGTTGTTGTTTCTGAGCAGAAGCATGTCACGCCAAGAAACAAGACTGAGTTTTTCTTTTCACCAGTCAATAATCGTACCATCAGGGGGTTGTGCACACATGGGTGGACCTGCATGGATTCTCAGCCTCTCAACACATTCTGCCTTCAATTCAAAGCTAAAAAACAAAACAAAACATACACACAGGCAAATATTGTGTCAAACGTACAGATAGAGGAGCTATGAAAGATAAATTCTCAACCTTATAATCAAACCTCGTCTTCAGAAAATGCACAAATAACAAGTTTTGAAAAAAGCATAAATGATTAACAAGAGCTTAGGAAGCTCTATAGTTATTATGTATGACTGTAAGCTGCACAGAGATGGTCATGAGGCAAATTTAATAAGAGTTATACAAAGATATTATCTGCAGCCAAATCAGGAGGTATTGGTACCTCATTAACAGGTTGTGCAGGGGGAATTTACATAAGCTGCACTGAGGCCGTGATTGGTGTCCTGATTTGCTGTTGTTGCTGATTAAATGAGCGATATCACAACAGCGAAGCGCGGAATTGATTGCTGGGATTCGGAAACTGGCAAATTGCAACACTATCGGTGACAACTTGAGCCCATCACGAAGTTCAACAGCCAGCATCTTCGGTTTGCATCGTTCAGCCCCACGCGGCAGCCATGCGCAGCCCAGCACGAGTATTGATTCTCCCACAAATCCGAGGTGATCTGCCAGAGCGAGTCGCCTCTTATAGAGATTACAGGATTCCCAGGAGTGCGAGTCAAACAGCGCGATAATTAACCAAATGAATGACAAACTCTGCTGGGAGTCAAATTTAGTAAATGCACATCTGCAAACATGGCGCTGAACGTGCCTCCGCAAAGGCCGCCGGAGTCACCTCGAAATTTTATGAGTGTCGTGAATCAGCGTTTCGATACATAAACATAAGCAAACACTCCGAGAGCAGTGGCACCGAAGCAGATCAGGGATCATTTAAGGGAGAAATAAGCACTGCATGTCATTTGTCAGTCTGAATGTTTGTGCAGGATTACGTTTAATCTTGTTGGAGATTGGGGCTGTTACTGGGGGGGCATGTTAATGTATAAAGAGGGTCTCAGGGTGTCATGTTTTCTTTTTTACACTTAAAACTGAAGAAATTGCAAAGGTAATTTGTCTTATTTCTTTCTAATTAAAATAATTGAGAATTAATCACAGAAGGCTTTAATGCTGGTTTTCTACCATGTTAAAAACTTTGAATGTGAAACTGCTTTTAGTCACTAGAATTATTGCATTCATAAAACTACATTTCATGTGCAAAACTCTGAATTAAAGTAGAAAAATTGGTAAAGGTCACACATCTGTGAAGCTCTTAACATCAAGTTGTCTCAAATCAAAATGCATCATAAACTTTTATTTAACCAGGATAAAAACTCCTTTAAGGAAACACTTGGTGCTACTACTGCTAAATGTAAAAATGTATGAAAGTAACAACAGATCGCCATTAGAGGCAGCAGTATTATGACTGCAATAATATATTTTCAGAGGTAGGACTATTATATGTTGCTTTTTTGTTTCAAATAAAATCAGTTGTACTCTTTTTTTATACATCTACTTTGACTCAAAACATTTTACCATGAGCATCTCAGAGTCCCCTGCATTGTTAAAACTAATTTTATGCACCAAACATTTAAAAATAGCTATCATAGTATAGAAGCGAGCATTTTCAAAATCTCCCCTTTCAGTCACTTATCAACGATGCATTTGTTTTTCCTCTAAAATGAAATGCCACTACATTTTAGGACGTTATTTTTGGTGTCGGTTTTCTGTACTTGCTTCGGTTTTACACAGAAAGATACAGAAGTTGGTCACCAACATCTGCGCTGCATCGCCCTCCTTTCCCCCCACCCCCGACTCCACAAAATATTCAAATTGACTTGCAACCCACTAATCCCTTTTCATGCCTACTTCCACTCCAGTCCCCTCGACGCAGCAGAGTGGAGTCAGTGCTCTTTAAAGTGGAACCTGAAGAGTGAAATAAAAAATTTAAAAAGCGGAGATTGTTACTTTGCGCAGTTTGATATTGACTCGGTTTACGAGCGGAAAGGCAGATGTACGCGGTTTTCTGCTGTAAATGTTCATAGGGGCATTTGTTTGCGCTTGTGTGTGTGTGTGTGTGTGTGTGTTGTCAGCAGTCGGGGTAGTGCTAAAGAATGGATGACTTTTGAATCCCAAGAGCTTTGGCTGCGAGTCTCTTGAACACTAGAGTATTTGGGTCAGCCCTTTAAAAACAAGATAGATGTGGTGTGAGATTGAAGAGAGGCACAGAGAGCCAGAGGGATTAAAAGAGCATATTGAGCTGTGATTCTCTGGATTAAGCAGGTGCTACATGGAATAACAGCCACACATTTTGAGCTTTTCTTTCTTTCTTTCGGGGTCTTGTGTTTGCTCTTTTTCTTTTCTTCAAGCTCAAAAGAATGCCAAAAAAAAATTACAGCTCTTTGTATTTGTGAATACCTAAAGAGACCTTTTTGTTTGTCTGTTTGTCCACGGACGATCAAACTGAAAGCATTAACCCACATGTGGAGCGTGATCTGTGGCGAGGAGTGAAGTCGGGATGTGGGGTAATGTGTGAGCTAGACAGCCGGTCGCCTCAGGCCGAGTACTGGACACCCGACTACACCCGATCCAATACTGGAACTGGATCAATTTGCATAAAAAACAGACAAGGACGGAGAGAGAGAGAGAGACGGAAAGCAGCTTTTAGCTGGACCACTGAATCCCCTTCTCCTCACTAAGACTCTAATAGTGGCATAGAACAGGGGAAATCTGGAAAACTGGGTTTTAGATGGCTAGAGGAGAGCCTGGCATATCATAAAACCCACTTCACTTGTGGGAAAAGAAAAAAAAAAAAACAGACAACTGTGGTCCACAGCTTATCTTCCACAACATGGCCGTGCACTAGATTTTAGATTTAGGCGCTCGACATGAGGAATGGATGATGCAAAACATGATGGGCAAAGTGATGACTGGGATGAAGGAAGAGATCACAAAGAAAGAAAATTAAAGAGGAAAATGGTACTTTAGCTTAATCACAGAAGTTGTAGGATTGTATTTGTGGTAGATGAAATCTGTTGTAATAATATAGGATTGTTTATCTTTGTCAAATGGGCCTGTTATCTTTTAGTGAGTATAATATGGAACAAGGATTACAAAAGGAAAGTAAAAAAAAAGACAAAAAGAGTATTTTTACTTAGTTCTGCAGATTCTAAGCTAAATCTTGAAAGTAAACAAAATGTAGGAACGTCATTGCTCCTTACAGTGGCTTCATTTTGTCTATTGTCCACTAATGTAAAAAAAAATCTCTATTTCTATTAAATAAGAAACAGTTAAAATCGTGGAGAAGTTTATTGACGCGATAAGTCTTTAAACATGGTGTGCCATCATCCTCCTCCCACTTCCTGTCGTCTTCTTCATCTTTTCTGCCAGTAGTAATATCTGGTTGTTGATGACAGATCGTGTAAAATAAATAAATAAATAAAAAAGTGTTTCCATTGCAGTTTTGCTAAATAAATTTCCACACAACCCTAAAACCTCCGCCTTTCTGTGAAGCAAATTTATTTTCCAACTTTCAATGCGGTGAATGGAAACTGCCAGCTAATGTCTTGGAAAAAGTATTCATTGCCTTTAAGCTTCAATTTTACACCGCAACCCCACATGTAAATTATTTTATCTGGGTTTTATGCGATATAGCAGATGCCTGTAATGTGCCATTGCGTCCTGAAACTATTGGATGCATCTCTGCTCCAACACACCTGAATCAAATGAATGGTCACTGACCAAACTGGGCGACATGCAAACGAGGCAATTGCAGAGCAGTAGTACTGGAGGTCTGCAGTTGCAGTGACAGATCAAACACAAAGCAGCACAACACATAGTTTTAAAAATGATTTTACAAGTTAAAAATGCAAAAGAAGTGTTTGTGTCGAGCCCCTTTTAAGCTCTGATTCAGCTACATGTAATCAAGAGCCTGAAGTAGTTCTCCAACTAGTAAAAAGCCGTTCAGTGAAGAGGTTTGATAAAGAACGGTATCGCACAATCAGCAAGTCAGAGGTAAACACTTAACATGACAGGCTAGACAAGGAGAACATTTATTAGAGAGGCAGAAAAGAGACCCGGGGGTAACTCTGAGGAAGCTGAAGAGAGAGAATCTGATCAGATCACACCAAAATGGGAGTTTCTGTGTGACAGAAAACCAACACTGAAAATCACCCTGAACGCACCGGCATCTACACAGGGAAACAAACTGTGAAGTAGCTTTCATTCAAATAAACAAATAAAATAAAGACAGGGAAGCTGGTCAGTTAAGATAGATAGAGCTAAATAAAGCTTAAAGCTTTGGTCGCTGTCCGGCAGGACGACCCCAAACACACAGTCACATCTACTATGGATTGGTTAAGAAAACGGATGCTTGTGTTTGAATGATCCAGTAAAACATTCTGACCTAAATATAATGGAAAATCTGTCACAAAACCTGAAAATTACTCTTCACAGACGCTCTCCCTCCACACCGACTGAGCTGCAGATATTTTGCAAACAAAAACTCAAATGTTAGTCTCTGCATAAAGCCGGTAGATGAATACCCCTAAAGCAGATGTGGGACGTTAAATGAAGCATTTTCTCAAATGGGACCGATTACCAAATCAGGCCGCACTTCTCAGACTTTTATATTTTCATATAATTTCAAAGAAAATTGTGAAAAACGTTATTCTCCTTGCGTGTCACAATTATGCACTGCTTTGTGTTGATGTGTGCACAGGATTTTATTTAGGGGTGTCAGGATTCAAATTCACACTTTTTGGGTGTTTATTTGTAAAAAAAAGTCTTTGAAAACTTTGATTTCCTTCCTTTTCACAATGATGCACTACTTTGAGATGGTCTGTCACATAAAAACAAATACAAAACAATGAAGTGTGTGGATATAATGTGGCAAAATTTGGAAGCATACAGCTACTTCTGCAAGAAATTGAAAGTTTTGAATAATGCAATATGATAACAGGTCTATGCTTGTCAACAGTTACTTTGCATTTCAATGAAGCAGCACATTTAAAACGTATTAAGCAACGTCTTGTCCTCACTGTCTTATTTAAATGTATACTAAACAGGAAGTGACAGATTTTCTTCTTTTCTTTATTCTATTCATGTACGTCAGCGAACAAACTTGTGACTTCACATTGCTAAATCACTGCACTTGCTTCAAACACAAAGACAAAATCAACTTATTAGTAAAAAAAACAACAACAAAAAACATGTATATCAGCATCAATTCCATACAAATGAACTCGATCATCAGCACAGAAACTGTTCATGAAAGGTTGGATCCGGAGCCAAGAAATGAGGCTAAAAATAGACCCGCGCTTTCATTACGCAGCTGCCTGTTCGCCACATCGGCAGCACTTTGACTCACTCTGGATGTTTACGTCTAATTGCCTAAAAATGCGAAGGCCGTAATTACTCATTTCACTTTCCATATTTACTATAGGAAGGATTTGCCGCTGGTCTCCGCGAGGCGAGAGAAACCCCGCAGCCGTCTGCCGAGAGCCCAACAACATTCACACTCTGGGGGGATTCACCTAGGGCTGTGTGTTTGTTGGTGGCTACGCAGCTCACAGGACCCTAAAGCTACTTGATGTATAGCTTTTCGGCGCCGTGTCGTGTTTCATTCCTACAGCACCATAATAAGTTCTGCTGTGCCACCAGTCCAACTCCTCGCTCTCTCTGCTTCCCTCTAAACTCCTTCACCTCACCGTTCCCGCTTCAGGATAGATGGATTGCAGCTAAATCCTTTCGGCATTAACATGAGGGTGGCATCCTGCTTGCGGCAATATGCTCCGGCGCTGTGACCAAAGCTGGGACTGGATCTATCGTGAGTCGGCGGGATTTTTTTTGGCGGGGGGGAGATTGAGTGTTTGCGACGCGCTGAATGCTGGCCTTGATCGATGGTGTAATCCAGTGGGTTTCTTCAGGGTGTTACAAGGGAGTTAGTTATCTTAGCTGAACTGGATCTGACCTCGGTTCATCAATAAAAGTCCCATTTGGAAAGGTTTTTTTCTGCAATGCAACAAACATTTTGGGGTCACGGTGACAGAAATAAGCAATTTTATTTCTTCCTCTCAGTATCATGCGTCATAATTTGAATTTATGGTGCTTTGCACTTCACCCAAATACATTGAATTCCCCAGCAAAACCTTAATTGAAATGTGAACATTTTCCCCCATATGTAGCAAGACACAGATAAAAAAAAGTCACAAATTTTTCTTTGTCATTTAATGAATAGCGGGGTTGGTGTGAGAATAAACTGTTGGCGAATTACTGTGAGAAAATTTGTCTCCAACAATTTTTCACACAGTAGAATACAATAAATATAAATTTACACATTAATAACGCAAATTAGATTAATTAGCCAGTATTCAAAATAATTCTGACCAATAGGTGGAGCCAAAGTGCTTCTGATAAGATCCTTTAGTGGGATGAAAAACGCATCAACAAGCAACAAAGTGGGCCTCGCCTATTTGCAGTTCAGATCCGCAGATTCACCTTTTCACTGATTTTTCTATGGAACCTGACTCTAAATGACCAAGTGGTAATTTGAGTTTTCAAAGTCTTAAATCAACTGAAACTGATCCATGCAGCTCAAAACTATATAAATATCAGAAATTCAAAACTGTCGGATGACCTCTGATAAGAAAAGTTGTAATGCCTCACTTTCTTACTTTACTGTGTTCATAAGTTATTGAGTTGTCTGTCTTTATATGGAAGAGAATAGCTGAAAAATGAAAGCTTTTCAAATGCTCCATCTTGTTGCTCTTTTGAAATGTTTTCATAATAAGTGTATTTGAGCTCTGCAAATTCTTCCTGACCTTTTCTCACAATATTCCTACAGGACGGGTCGTCTAAAGCAGCCAAACAACCTTTTCAAACGTCCGTATCATTAGCTGCTCCACAGCTGAGCAGAAGAAATACATAAGTTTAATATTCAGGCAGAAGTGTGGTATTTTTTACACTTTGAGGCACAAAGTGCAAAGAGATGCTTTTACTTTCTAGGAGGCAGATGTCACGGTGTTTGCCCCACAATCAAAATGAGCAGACATGGCGTGGGGCAGAATTATTGTTCCTATTATTACTGCTGCCGCCTTTCCAAAAACAACATTTAATAATTGTAAGACTAAAAAATGGGGTAATCTTCAAAAATCAAAACAAAATAAATAAAAATACATCCCATTGTTACATTTTTATTGAAGATATTGTGCAATTTGAATTAAAAAAGACTCAAAAATGTGGAAAAAAAACTTCAAATAAATAAATTTTTATTATCGCTCAGTGTCCCTCTTCCTCTCTGTCAAACACACAAAATAAATAAATAAATTTATTAAAATTCCAATTAGTAAATACACAGCATGAGAAAATAATCTCCAAAGATAATCTAGATTTGTTTTGTTATCTAAGCCACCAGCGTTCACCACAATTATAGAAGCTAGTAATTCTGATCAAATACATTTTCCTGACGCATTTCTGAATGTAAAAAATTGAGGTTTCTTCAAGAGTTTTTATGTAAGGAACCATGATGTCCTACTTCCCTGTGTTCCTCTTCAAAATGGGAAAGACAAGGATAAACCCAAGAAGTGCAGGTGTTCTCCTTTATCATAAAAAAACAGCTTTAGAGAAAACAGCTACTTGCTTGAATCTAAATATTTAACTTCAGAGAAAAAGATTTGAAACAGAACTAATGACAGAACAACAGTAAGTCGTGTTAGTACATTTTCTCGGAACAGTAGCGGCGTTGGGTTTCTCTGCTTCCCAGCTAGATGAAACAAAAAAGAAAGACAAAATCTCACACAAATGCAGAAAAAGTTTCAGCATGAAATCATGCTGCTGCAATAAAAAGAAAAGCATTTTAAGGCTTTTTACACATCATTACCAGGAGGAGTAATAAGTGTGGACCGCTCTCTCTGCATGTATTTCCCTGCTTTTGGCTGCAGTTGAGATCCAGTTTCTTGCCACCGCAAGCAAAATTTGGTCCGACCACAGGTAGAAATAAGTCAGACATCTGCCACTTTGGAGCCTGATACAGTGGGACACCAGAACGAGGCTGGCAGAGCAGACGGTAAATAAAGCTCAGAGGATGTCGAGCTGCGACTGTGGTCACACTCAAGGCTTCACGGGCCTCTAGATTAACCGGCTCTGGTTTTAATGTTGTCCCGACACTACATACAGAACATGATTTAATCTCAGGAAGAGCTAGCTTCTGGATTTTATGAAAATGTACTTCATGGTTTTAAATGGCGCCTATAAAAGGCAAATTTATCTCCCCCTCCTTTAAGCCAAAGAGTCGGCCTGTGGTTGTCACGCTTCAGCAACAACTTTGATTGGATTTTTTTTCTTCTTCTTTTATTTGGGAGAGACACTGACACTGAGAGGGAGGTTGGTTAGCTTAATTGGTTAGATTTGAATTCAAACCTGACGAGTCGCGATATAAATGCGAGGCTGTGGGAGGGCCGGTCACACAACAAGGCCCTTCCTTCAGGGCGAAAATGGATCTGAGAAAAACAAATGAAAGGCATCTTCCTAAACCTTTAGTGTTAAATTTTGGACGTCTGTCATGTGTAAAGAGAAGTGAGCTTGTAACAAAAAAATAACACCCTCAGGTATTACAGCAACATATAAATATCATATGAGACAAACAATAGAAATTCTGACAGCGTTCAGGTTTTGTCCTGGTTCTGGCCAGTGTTGTTACTCCGATGCACACAGGTACCAATGATCCTTTTTCTGTGCCAAAGGAACTTGTAACAGTGGTTGTAGGAAAACAGCAGTAGTGAATGGAAACAGCTAAAAGTCTCACAAAATCAACTAGAGCCTTTCTCATGAGGGTTTAGTTTATTTTATTAGTAAAGAAGGTGTAGAAATATTATGATATTCTTAAGACATCAGCTGTCATGCCTTACAGTCTATAAGTCAGCATATAGCTAGCAGAAGGTTGTTTGATTGTTTTGGTGGCTTAAAAGAAAGTCAAACTTCTGATTCACTATTACTAGTTCATTTGGCTCAGACACTGAATAAAAACTGAGTTGCTACTGCAGGTAATTGTCGTGGATAACATGGAGGGAACCGTTTAGAGAGCTGAATTATTGGCTTGCTAATATGATTCATGGAAATCAGCAGATGCTTTTGAATCTACAGAAGGCAAAAGACGCGAAAATCCTCGAGTAAAACATTAGCTAACATGGGAAACTTTATGCTCACAAACAACAGCCCCTGTTGCCTTAGAGATCTGACTTTTGACTCTGTAAACCAATCGGTTATCACAATGAGACATGAGCTATGTTGTGTCCTTGAAGAAAAGAATTAAATTGTTATGTAATTCCAGGACAAAATGGATCGGAACAAAAAGATTTTTGTGGGAAAATGTGAGGAGAAATCCGCCAGCTTTCACATCTCTCAAATATTATTAAACAGGAACAACGGGGCTCTTTGTCGTAGGTTTGAACAAACCCAAATGCAGAGTAAAACTCTGGTTAAATGGAAAGCATTGAAACCACAGAGAGCAAGTCATGAAGCAGGTGGCCAGTAAATGGAAGAATCCAACACTAAACAATGGGATGATGAAAGGAGGCAGGATGGAAAATGACAAAGAAACCAGACGAGGTGATCAGATGAAATGTGGTGCAGGTGAGGCAAAAACAGAGGGAAGGACAGAAACCAACTCAAAGGAAGCAAAACTACAACTGGAAGAAACTTCAAACCAAGGGAATCGACTGACACTAGAAACAGATCACCATTAACAAACTAAAGACTGTCCTGACAACAACAAACACATGAACTGAATGTAAAAAGACACCAAACATAAATGAACACCAAGGACAAGATAAAAACATAAACACCCAAAGATCTGCCACTTTGGGAGAAGTAAGGCGGTTCTCACTGCTAAGCATCCACTTGACCTATTCCCATTAGAAATAATTTTTTCTTTTTTGTTTTAGGCAAACCAAAGCCGTAGCTGCACCTCACTGGCCTTTAGATTATAATTCTCCAGAAAAGAAAAGTAATTCAAGGTAAATAAAAGTGTTTTTATCTCACTAGTAGGCAACACATGAACAACAACCTAGTGATGTGGAGATGAATTCAAGGGAATGAAAATCCTCTGTGTTGCTGAGGTCTACCTACTTTATTGTACAGTAACTGAACTTCTGTCAGGATGTCTAATTAAAAACACACATTGGTGGCATATGACGCACACCATAGTCACCCCACAATTAGTTCCAGTGATTACAACCCACACCAGCAGTGTGTGGCCCTCGAACGCAGCTCCGTGACTGGATGCAACGCTTCCTGATAATGTCCCTCCCATAACTCTATGATTTATGTCCTCCTTTTGTCCCAACATGACATCAATCTCTTTCATGTGCTGTTAGGACGACGTCTTCACGTTACGTCCCGGTTCAACCGATGCCTCGGCGTCTCCAAGATGTGGATTAGCTTTGCTCTCCGAATTCCAGTTCAAATGTTAAGCTCTCAGCGTCCCACAAACCAACAGCCTCTGAACATCACACGCAGCCGGGACGTCTGGGGACCAACTCTCGGTCTGCAGGGGGTTTAAAAAAAGGAAGTTTCACTTCGGAGACATTTATTCTTGTCCTTGCTCCCCCGTTTGCATATGTCATCCACATGCGTGTGGGACTTGTGGGAACAATAAAGCAGCTGACTAAGACTCGAGCTTCAGAATCATGTGAGAGTTTATTTTATTTTACTTTTTTTTGCCTATCCCGTCAGCTGACATGAACAGAATTTTTTCTACTCTGCATCTGCGTTTCAAAATGTTTTCATCTTTTTTTTTTTTTTGCTTTGCAGCCACTTCCCTCTGTGTCTTTGAGCAGCTTTTGTTGAGCTTCTTGCTGAAAGTGAAAACGCACGGCGGCAATTCCTGGGACTGACAGGAGGAATAAATGCTGGCAAAATGCCATCCAGTTAAAATCCACTTTGGCTAATAATGTATTTCTCAAAGGAAATTACAACAGCAATGCAACACAGAAAATCACTTGCATGAAGTAATTTCTGGTTGAATTGCTTTCCAGTTGTCTTTAAGATACAGCAAACTGCCGGGTTGGAAAGCGGCTTAAGAAACATTTTGTCATGTTACCATCATCAAGTTTAATGTATTTTGTTGGGATTTCACCAACCCAACACAGTGCAAAATTGTTAGATGGAAGAAAAATTATGAACATAGATGTGAATTAGTAATTACCCCCTTCTGTCTGATGCCCCTAAATGAAATCCTTTTTTTTTTAATTTTGGAAAAAATCTGTTATTTTGCTAAGACACAGATAATCTATGAAACGGTCTCCTTCACCTCCTGCCTGAGCTACTGCTGCTGTCTAAAGAAATGCACCACTCCCGACCAAAAACCACCAATCAGGTCCAGGAGGCGGGTCACAGCGCTGCCAATCAACTCAATGTACTCGCTGCTAAATGTGCTGATGGTGGAGAAACGACTCACCGTTACAGGAAAGTCATTGATGGCCATGCTAACTAGCCTGTCTCTGCTAGCTGCAGCGTAGCAGAGAGCAAGAGGGCGAAGGGGGAAGTAGCAGGGGTGCACGTAGGGTGATTGACAGCGCTAACACCCGCCTCCTGTCTCTGATTGGTTGTTTTTAGTTAGCACTGGAAGCTCTGGGAGAAGGCAGAGGAGCTAGATTTTTTTCTGCAGATTATCTGTCTCATCACAAAATGGTCACCTTTTCAACAAATATGTAAAAAAAAAAAATTATAAAAGCTTCCTACTGCAGCTTTAATATTACGGTTGTTGAATGTTGACTGTGAAAACCTTGAAGGCGTATAAACACTTTTGCAAAAAATAGGGACATCATGAAGTCATATGAGTTAATTGTTTTTTAGAAATAGATCCAAACTTCAAGATCCCATCATGCAGTGCACACTTCTCAGAATGAGAGGGGTTCTCATGTATGAGGCATCGGATGTGGGAGAGATCCGGTCTTAAGACGCAGAGAGGAGAGTTTCTTCACTGATCAGATTTTCTGATCAAAACTCCTACAATATAATCATTCTCACTGTCACCGTGTCATATTTAGAGAAACTTGGTAAGCAAGGATTAGATCATCCCTCATTTAGGATGACTCAAACGATGCAGAGCTACACACTTACTTAGGTCCAGACGTTAATAGCACATTAAAATCAAAGAACTGAGGTGTCCCGGTGCAAAGCCGGTCTAAAAAGAAGAAAAAAAACATAAAATCGTTCTGTTCTTCTAATGGGTGCGAGCTTTTAGAGAAACCTTTAGTGATCGCTTTCTTTGGCCTCCTGCCCGCAAAAAGAAAACAAGGGGGATAATCGTGCTTTACGGCTCACTATTTAACCGTTGGTAGGTTAAATAGTGTTGTTTTTAACGGCTTCATTTAGGTTGGATTTTAATTGCCGCCACAAATCGGGAACGAGTGACAGTGCAAGGTGTTGCTCCGGTTCGGGTGGCGTTCTGTTCTCGTCCATGTCGGCGATTATTTACAGCTTTTCAATCGAATTATACGGCCGTGAGGATGATGGAAAACCTTTAGGTCAGCATTCTGCTCAAGTGATTTAAATTTGTCTGAACAGTGCAGATGCTTTACAAAATCTAACCTGATATATCCTAATAAGTAACCTAGTGTAAGTAGTAACAAGTAAAAATAAATAACCTAATTAGGTTAGAGGCTAATAAATGAACACTGAGTCAGATTAGATTCACAGAAAGAAATTATCCTTCCATTTAAGAATGCTAATCCAAAGTTTAAACATTTGAGAAAGACATAAATGTTCAATTATTTTTGCTTCAACAGCCACACATCGGAAAACTCACAACTAAAAGTGAGTATTAATGATGCACCAATCAATTAGCCAGGTTTCAAACACTTTGATTGGCTGCGAGTCGATCAGTAGGTTGCATCATGGAAGGATTATCTTCCTTTACAGTTTGGCGCTGTTAGTTTAAAAACAGACAGAGGCATTCGCACGTTTCCGGAGTCTGACTGCTTTTGGATTCAGGACAACGTGGTGCTGCGCCAGCCATCCTGCGCTTTCACAGGTTGGTGCAAAAAGTAACCGAGCGGTGAGAGCGGAGATGCAAAGAAAAGACAAAAAAAACATTTTTTTAAAAGAAAAGCACCAAAATAATGGTGCAAAAAAATTGAGTTAGAGATTGAAAAAAATCAGACTAACACAACTGACACAATGTGACTGATATTAAGTCTGAATGAAGAAATGATTATGCTCCTATTTATGAAAAATATTGTACTGATGACATCTTGTCATATATGCAGATATGATGTATTGTAAGATATGCAAAAAGCCCAATATGCCTGTCAAACTTTAGGAATCAGCTTCAGCTGTATTGACATCCAAAGTCTGAGTCGGGCCACGATCCATGTGAATTCCTTCGTCCCATTACGTCACATCTGTAGTAAAACGAGTGATTCCAGTTTTTCCTCCTGTTCAATTTTGCACATTTCTGTTCCTTAGGAACCAAAAATAAACAGAACAATCCTCATACTCACTTTTTGAAGTGGGGTTGACAGGGAAGGAGATGATGCCACATCATCTGCACTATTCTTCCCAACACAACTCCTTCAAAGTCTGCAAACACCGCTGTCCTCCCAGGCTCCTGCTCACAAAGTCCGTGAACTCCAGGAAGCCGAGGCGGATGGCGGCGTGTAGGAGTGCGCTCGCTCGCTCGCTCTCTCCGTTTTATAGGAGCTGCTCTTTCGTTTTCAGCTTTTGGGACTCTGATGTAGATTAGTTGTTGCTTCTGATTCAGGATCGGCTCCCTGCGGGGAAAAAGAGAGACAGAGAGAGAGAGAGACGGAAACATCATAAAGGGTCGCTTGTGAATATCGGCGTCAATCAAGTGTCACCATTTCTGATGAAACCGTAACCGGATTACGACACTGTGCCGGTCTCATGTCGTTTGCCGTACGTCGCATTCAGACTGTTTTCATTGCTCTTTCATTCAGTCTTGGGTGGAAATGATTATTGTAATTAAATCAGATGTGCATTTGTAATTAGTGGGACTTCAGTTTAACAGGAAAGAGGCTTAAACTCAGATTGAGTGATTCTTAAAGGGAAAAATACTTTTTTTTTTAAAAAAAACAACAACAAAAAACACTGTAGTCATCTATTTCGGCGATACAAGTCATATAGCAAAACCTCAATAACAAGAAGTTTATCTATGTAATCAATACATGTTTTCCAGACATTTCCAGAGCTTTAAATGTTCTCGGTACGTCTCACGCTGGAAGATGATTGGCAAACATAATCCATGTTCAGTGCAAACATTGCGGCATTTCAAAGTAGGACTGCGTGATAAATCCACTTTATTGCTTAATCAAATTTTTTGGCTTTTGAAGATTTTATTTTTTCAAAGTCTTGATTTTTTTATACCGATGGATGTACTCCTTGGTGTTTTTCTTCAGAGTGATGTCAGCACGCGCAGGGCGGCCATCTTGTTTGACAAGCGTGTTTTACAGCTTCTCTTCATTTGTGCTTTGAATTCAGGCCATTTTTTTTAAATTATGAGAATAAAGTTATAATATTACAAGGATATAGTCATACAACAATCAAGTTGAAAAAATAAAGTTGTAATATTACCAGAATAAAGTCAGAATATTAGGAGAATGAGGGGTTTTTTTGAGAACTCCACAAAAGTCCACAAATAAAAAAATAAAAATGAGGAATCTTGAGCGTCTTGTAAAGGTTATATTTTAGTGTTGATTATACAAATATGGAAATACGTCAGCTTTTTCACACATCAGCGTCAGATTATCATCAGTAGCAAAACTTTTGAAACGGTTGAGCAAAATGAGTATTTTGAAGAAAGAACCACAAACTGAGCTGGTCGTGTCAGATCCTGGTAACTACAGAAGCTTTTTCTCATTAAAACAACTAATTCTCGATTATTCAAAATGTCTTTTAATCTGTTAATATTATGACTACATTATCGTAATCAAACAGTTAAAAAATTAACATCGCGGCCTGGCCCTGATGCTCTGAATGGATTGATTTAAAAGTCACGTTTTGAAAATATTTTCTGTGAGAAGTGAGGAGAAAAAAATTGATTAAAATCAGAATTGATATGAAAAAAATGTGACTTTTTTTTCTTTTAAGCTAAAATAGCATTCGCATAAACAACTATGAAGACCACTCCAACAAGCTGTTGGCGTTATCCTCTCACTAATCTGGATTCAAACTAAGACACTGAGAGTCGTCCAATGCAGGTGATGAGTTAACAGTCTGGCCTTTTAACATAACCTCACCTTAAAACTACTGAACTGTCCTTCCAGGTTTAGCAACGTTGAGGCAATTTAGGCCGGTTTTCACAAACCCTCCAACAAAGCTGATTAAAAATAAACAATATGCAGCACCTGGAGTTTATAACTTACAAAATTACCTTTTTTCCCCCCTAGAAAATGCTGTGAAACAAAAAGCACGCCTGAACGCCGCTGCCGCCCCGTCTCTGACTGTCAGTCTCCAAACTGACGTTGTTATGGCACGAGACAGCAGGCCGTCTTCCTGTCAGTCACAATGAGGAACTCCACTTGTCTCATCAGATCATATGATTTAAACTAAAAAAAAAAAACAGAAGTAATGCCTTCCCTTTCTTCCTCATAAATTCTCCATCAAACAATTGATTTTATGTCTTTTACACCTGAGTTTGCCTGTTACAAAGTGAACATGTTGAGGTTTTGACAAATGTTCTTTAACAGGAAACCCTGAAGGAGCGCTGTTAAGGGAGACATTATTGAGAAACACAGCAGACTGGTTGCTTTTGATCAGTTTGATGACACTTCACGGCTGGCAGAAATGATTTACTGCACAGACGGCTCAATGACGTAGAATCTGACGATAACCGCTAAAGATCAAAATGTTAGCAATTTTACCGATTCCCATCCTCGTTGGGATTCACCATTGAACGGCTGAGCGGAAACTCAAAAACCGGACCATCTTCTGATCAGTAAATGCTCCATGCTGAGCTTTACCAGCATGGAGCTGGTAAAGCTCCATGCTCCATGTTGGTAAAGCATGGAGCATGGAGCTCCATGCTTTACCAGCATGGTAAAGCTGGTAAAGCATCGTGATGACAACTCTTCAGTGCAGATGCTACTGCCGAGTACAGCAAACCCAATCTCAGCTGTTTCAGTATCAGAGGGGCATTTAAAATCAAGTCGGATTAAGCAAACAGATACAAGAAGCCATTTTGAAGAAACTATTGCAGTGGTTCTTAACCTGGGTTCGATCGAACCCCTGGGGTTCGGTGAGTCGGTCTCAGGGGTTCGGCGGAGCCTCTGCCGCGGAGGTAAAGACACACTGTGTAAAGTCGTGATGACGCCCCGCTTTGCCATCACTTGCTGCAGAGGATCACGTTACATTGCTTAGCCAATCAGTGCTGAGGAGGAGCAGTGATTGAAGGAGCTTCACTCTCAGCGCGGATTTGAACTTGTGTCTTTAATTACTTCAGCAAAACTCACCGTTTTTACCAAATTCTTTAGCTTTCGCTGTACTTCTAAATCTGCTCCTTAGTCGCATCTTTTCGGGGTTGGGAAAAAAATCATATTTTATTTATCACTACAGAAGGGTTCAGTGAATGCGCATATGAAACCGGCGGGTTCGGCACCTCAAAAAAGGTTAAGAACCACTGAACTATTCTCTACATCATGACAAAAAAAAACAAAAACATGTGAGGTTCTTTCAGGCTGAATGGAGAGCGTGAGAGGCAAAGCAGATAACAGGAAGGCTTAAAGGGAGAGAAGTGGGGAAAGCTTTGTGTGGTTTCCAAGTCTTTTTATAGCACAATTAAATGAAAATGCTCTATACATCAAAAATAACTTTAAAAAAAAAACTGTATATGACGCCTTGAAAATTGGCCTCTGTCTCTTTAAGAACCTCCCCCTTTAGCAAGTGACACAACATGCCATCCACAACCAATCTTAGGAGTGTTGTAGTTCATATGATGAGCTCAGAAAACTCGCAGTTCCTCCAACTGTTAGCTAGTTGTGCTAATATGAGATGTGAAAGTCATTTTATGTGTTTAAAACTGTAAATCCCTGTTGTGCAGCTCCATCACATCTCCTCCTCGTGTAAATAAATAATGAGTCCTTATGGCAGGATGGCTAGACAAAATATTTTAAGTGCTGTTCTTGCAAAACTCGGCTTTGTTCCGAGCCTGTTAATTTGTCTTTTGAAGACAGTCGGGATCAATTTTCTGCGCAGAATCAATTTACACCTGGAAATAAAAATATTTTACAACACGATGACAAAAAAAGAAGAAGAATGCTGAATGAAGTAAAGTGGTTTAGAGATTGTTTTTGCAAGTTTCCGGCCCAACAGCTACAACCTGAGCATTGATATATGATACTATTAGAGCACAGAGGAGTAGAGTACAAATCACATCAGATATTCGTGCAACTTAATACCAGAAATGCCTGAAAAAACACAACCTAGAAAAAAATGTTGGAAGCTCAGACTTATTACAGGATTTTAGCTAGCATATCAAAATATGTCTTTCCTTGTTAACAGCTGCAGGGGGATTCAGAGTCCCTTCAGACCTGAGAGGCCAGGATGAATCTTAAAGTATTTCTGCATTTAAATGCGAGTCAGGAGATAAGTGGCATTTTTTGGAGGGGGTTGGGGGAAGTGTCTTGTGTATTTGTGTGCAGATTCACCGTTAGCTGCAGGTGAAATGGAAACCTTTGAGGTCTGACTCTACCTGCTTTGCACATCAAGCTCCAGCTCAGTCAGAATGGGTGGAAATGTTTTTTTTTAAGCCTTACAACACATTCTCAGTTTGATTTAGGTATGGACTTTGACTGGGCCGCTGCAGCTCATAAATATGCTTCGATATGAACCATTCCGTTTTAGCTCTGGTTGTATGTTTAGGGTCGTTATCCTGCTGGAAGGGGAACCTCTATCTAACAAAATACCACCGTTGCTCTGTATTTATCTAATTCATTCATTCATGTTTCGCTAAAGTCTGTCTGGCCTCCCTGCAAATATATATTTAAAAAAATGACCCTGTTTTGACATGGGAAGGTGTGCATTGTTACTTTTTGTTCTCATCTGAGCAGAGCAGGTTTTGTTTTGTTTTTTGGGGGGGTTTTTTTGCCAAGATGGCTCGTTGTATTCTTTCACAATTGCTTTCATCTTGCTAATCTTTCATAAACACCAAATTTTGTTAGTGAATGACTAAAAGCAACAGATTCTCCAACCTAAACACGATCACGTGGATTCTGAAAATAACGAGAATCTCCAGGGTAAAGGGGGCTAAAAAATGCACACCGCATTTTCAGCTTTTCTTGGATGACAAAAATGTACACGTCACAATTATGCCACTCCTTTATGTCGGCCTGTCATATAAAATTACAACGAAATTCCTTAATATCCGAGGTTGGAAAGTGTGGAAAAGTCTGAGGAAGCACTGCAGCTTCTTACTTCTGTGTTACTGTCGCATGTCCCGCCGCTGACACCAACATGCAGGCCTTCCCGATGTCCTATTTAAACCACATGTCGTGTTTGTTTCATGTCTCCACAACTGTGTCACGCCCACCTAGGGAGCCGCGCCGCTCGGTCGGAAAACCTTTGAAGCAGATGAATACTTCACACAGATGTTAGGTGCAAATGAAAAACCTGCGTTCAGTGTTAGAAATAAAAAAAAAAAGAAAGAAATGCTGCCACTGAAGCCGGAGCTTCCAGATCCCTGCCTTCTGGGCAGAGCGCGTTTCGGCTGTGATTTAAGGCCAGTACATCATCGGTTATATGGATGAGCTGTGATTAAACAGTTTTCAGCGCCGTGTGGCGGAGCGGCGCGCCGAGTCGAGTCAAGCTCGCACACAGGGGGGTCGAAGCTTTATTCGTGAGGAGCTCATATCCTTCTTGCGCCGGGCGTGATCTGTAAGGACAACAACTGCTTGATTACCACGGCAACATGGGAATCTGTCGCAATTCACAGGAACAGACGGTCGCAGCAGAGACCTCCAATCAGAGCGAACGGCGAGGTTCAGTTTATTCGCCTAATTTCTCTCCGCAGGTTTCTCTGATTGAATAAGAAGTTTATTTAAAACCGTCACAGCGAGAGATTTGAAGTCAGCAACACTGTGATTAACGGAAACGGCTGACACCTTCCCCCTCCAAGGACGTCTGACATGTCCAGACTATCTGGCCTCGTCCCCACGTCCCATAATTCCTCCCATCACTGCGATGAAATTTAACTGACCTTTAGATACCCAGCTCTGACACACAGGTTGGGTTGCATATCGTCAATTTTCGAGTTGATATCTCCAGTTGGACGCCTGCCAAACACCTCCCCGATTGACCTTGACAAGACCGAACCGCTTGTTCTCCCCCTCAGAAATCCTGCCCCCTTAACAAGAGCCGTCAATCACGGCGACGCGGGCGCACTTCCTCCCTTCCCCGAGCCGCGCTCAGGTTGATCTCAGACAACCAGCTGCTTCTGCTGCTATTGCAGATCCGCTGCGCGTGAAATCTGCTGACTCAGGTCCACAAATACTCTTTGTCTCCCATCTGGACTGCCGCAACTCCGACGTGGCTGAGCAACCTGAAATAACTGCAACACAACAGCTGAGATCAGCTTAAGCGTGCAACTATTTTACATGTTTTCAAGCTGGGAGTGAAAAGGGCGATTCGATTTGCAGGGAATTTTGATTTAAAATTACAGAATTGCGTACAATTGTAATTATTACTGCATTTTGATTTTGGCTACAGAAATTAAAGAAACAGAGTCACCACATTTTAAAGTCAGTGAATAGAGTAGGATAAAATGTACTTTATTCATCCCCCAGGTGAAATTGCTTATTTGTTGACAAGCTACCCAATGTGTTAAATATAGACATAAATATAACCATAAGCAATGTAAAATTTGTCTAAAAAAATTTAAAAAGTATTGTAAATATGATCTAAATTTAAAATAACAAGTATGTAAATGGAAATATGTCAACATATAAACAAATCTATAGACTTAAAGAGACTCGGAGATTGAAGTTGCATAATCTGATGACTACATGAATGACGTCTTGTGGCTCAACTCAATAATCTCCAAAGTGTGAAAGAAAACTCAAACACAATCGCTCTTTCAGTAAGTAATTCTCAAACAGCTTCTTTTCAACCCCAAAAGGCCATTCAGAGGCAGAGGTTTCCGAAAATGGAGTCATGTATGAATGACGCGGTGGATGTAACAGCAGAGCTAAAGTGCTAACTCTTTTAAACAAGAAAATGAATTGGTTTCTTTAGAAAAATGCTCCCATAAAAGTTTAAATGAATGTGCTTCTAGTTACTGGCACGAAAAAAAAAGGATGGTGAGTTTTCTGAGGAAAACTAAGTTATATTCTTAGTCAAACAATTTCTGTTTTCTGAGTGTCTGAGCCAAATAAATGAGAAGGTGGATAATCCAACAATTTTACTTCAAATCCACCCAGCACGTTAGCTTGAATCGAGTTTTTTAGAGCCAAACAACTTGGACTATGATTGACGGTTACTTTTACTTGGTGCACTTGAATTTCCAGTGGTAAATCATGCTGCTTCCATTCACTTCCACTGCTTTAGACAGTCACTGCATGACTGGCTGATGGAAAAGAAAGTCGTCTGTTACTGTAACTTGGAGAAACGCTGGTCAGAAAAACAGCACCTTAATAAAAACACAAACTCACTTTTGCTTTTTCTAAGTCACAATACTTGTCCCAATGCTAATTGCTGGCACATTTATTTTAACTACAGCAACAAGGTAGTACAAACTTTCCAAAAAAGGTGTGGAAGTGGTGACAGATTCCCTCTCAAACTGGCATTTCCAGATGTTCAACTTTTTCTCGGTTGTGGACATGGAAATAACATTCTGGCAGACAAGTGAGAATGAATGAATCCAGCAGCTCATCTTTTTCTCACAGTTAGCGCATAGCCAGAGGTGCATGTTTAGCTTAGCATATCGATGCTAGGTGCAGGTAAAAACAGCTAGTTTTGCTCGCTCTCTGACTAAACATTCAAATATTTGACATGAAGGTAAAGCATGACCTTTAGATCAATAGGAAGAGGCTTTTTGGTCAAAGAACATGGTTTAACCCACTGGAGGAAAAAAAAAAAACATATTTAGACCTCTGATCATTCTTTACAGCTTGCCATAAAGACAAACAGTAGCATGTATGCACTGGCTCTGTTTACTGAACATCAGTCAGCTGATGTACCTTGACATAAAAACCCTTATTTCCTGCCGTATTAAGCCACTCTGACACTTTAAATTAGAGCAACACACTCGCCACACAATTCTGCGCAATAATTGTGGGACAAAAATTAAGCATATAATTCAACATTCGACTCACTGTTAGAAGCACGGATGAGAAGCTAATGAATGTTTTCAGAATAGTAAAGAACCCAATTAATGCGGGAGCTCATGTCACGCTCTGGAAACTTACATCCTGTCATATAGGAGCTAAAATTATCCACAGAGTGCCTGGAAATGTTTGTTGTTGTTTTGTTTGTTTTTTCTTGTTATAATTTATAGGGATTTTTTTTGAGCTAGCCCAACATAAAGATGCACATAACTGTGAAGCGACAGGAAACTTTTCAAAAATGTTTTTACATAAGAAAATCTCAAAATGTGATGTTATATACCATCCAAGCAAGGACAACTGACAGAGCTGTTTGTTCTCAGTGTGAGTAACGTCTCTTACTCAAGCTTTTCATAACACTACAAAATCAGGAATAAAGGTATTACATTATTGTCTTATTGGGTAGATAAGGTCCGGGAGCCAAACGTGGCCCGCCATAGGTTTTTATCTGGCCCTCCAGACTCCAGTTTTTCAACAAATCTGCAAAACTCACTCAAAGTTCACACAAAATCTACAGATTCCCACTTTTTTCCCCCCCACTTTTTTTTTTCAGACTTTTACTGCAAATTTGTCTCAAAATTGGCCAGAAACATTGAGTTTAAGTGACTGCTGCCTCGGCCTTCCTTGTGATTGATACGGCGATTTATAAAAAGTCACGTCTAACACGATTTGTTAGCACAAATATCATAAACATTCCTTACAAATATTTTGAAATTGGCACCACAAAATCTATGATTTTGATTGCAAAAAAAAATAATCACAAAATCCTAGACGGACTAATCAGTGTGAAAAGATGCTCAATATAATTTAATTTTAAGAAACACTTACTGAATCCTGAAACAAACAGTTATTTATTGGTATTTTTAGCAATGTAATGTGTTTTATCAATACATTCTGGCACAACCGGCCCTTTAAGAACCAGATATTTGATATGACTGAAAATGAAAATGAGTCGACACCCCTGACCCAGAGGTACAGACAGTTTTATACTCCGGTTGTATTTCCCGCGTCCTCCTTGTACCATCCATGTGGACAAAGGACTTCAGCGAGCAGAACCAAGGTGCAGGACCTGAAGCCGAAGTGATCCGACACCCTCACACACACACACACACACACACACACTGCTCTCATACAGACAGAAACGCTGCGATGTGATCAGACTCTCAACGCAGCCGCACATTATGCGTATTCACTGGCAGGCCGGTGGTGGAGAGCCGCGCCGCCGGGGGCGACAAATGCGAGACGAAGCGCGCCGCGGCAGATCATCGCGCGCAAACAGTGTTGTTACGCGCCTTTCCTGCTCGAGCCTCTATCTGAGAGCGCGTTCTGGCTTTCCTCGTTAACTAAGGCCAGCCTCAGACCTAATAAGAAAGCTTTTACACGCGTAATTAGGAGACACTGTAATGCGGTGTGTAATGCTCAATTTACTCTATATGATTCTCCTTCTTGTCCTCTTTAATTTCATCCTGAATCAATCCATCAAACTCCTTTTTTCCCTCCCCATTAAGCAGACTCCCCCCCCCACCCCACATTAAAAGCCCACAACATGAGCAAACCGTCCAGTTTGCTCATGTCGACTCCATTTTGAGCCCTTCTAAAAGCACCACTGCCCTCTCTTTCCTCTCGTTTCTTTTAAAGTGTCAGCCTTGTATTTGTCAAAGCGAGGCGGAGGATGTAGCAGAAACGGAGTAAAAACGTGTAGCTGGAATAAAACGATAAAACAACAGGCTACAGCTTCCGCCAAGACGCGTACAGTAAGGCTGGCGGCAACGAGGACTCGCCGGTGGAGCCTAATGTCAACATGGAGGGAAAATACAGTAGAGTGGAGAGGAAAACAAAAGCTGTGAAAATAGAGTCTGGTGCGCGCAAGTGGATGAGTAAACAGACCGATCCCACTTTTGAGAGCAGGAAGGAAACTGGAGGCAGAGGAGAGGAAGACGCAGAGAGAGTAGGCACTCGGGAGAAGTTAGCAGACGGAGGCTGCCGATTTAAATGTGCGCACGCTTGGACGTTAATTAAAAGTTATCCACGGATGAATTTCACCGCAATGAATTGTTTCCCTTACCGTAAGAAACCTGCGCGCCTCCCGAAGGGCTGGAGCAGGGCCACTAAAATCTGCCATGCATGTTTTTCATGCTCTCTGCCTTTGACAGTAATGAGCCGAGCCGGCATGATTGGCCGGTTCGGCAGCTGATTAGAAGCCGTTTCCCCCTAATACGTGGATTAACTTTGACATTTTCGCAGAGATTCTTTAAAGTGTAGCAACACTTGGTGAATGTCATTTTATTGTCAGTATTTATTTCAGTCAGAAGTTCTGCCACGGCTCGGTCTTAAAAGCCTTCTACTGTAGAGGTAGCAGCAGCCAGCAGTAGGACATTTAACTGTTTTTTCCCCCCAACATCATGTCTATATTTCAGTCATTTCTAAATGTCTTGTACAGACTTTAGAGTCGCAGGATGTATGGCTCGCTAAAGTAGTTCAAGCGGAAGCACAGTGCATCTCTATGAATCCAATTAAAATCTTGTTTGAAACATTTAAGATTTTAGATAACTCAGCACATTGTCTTCCCGACTCTAGTCATGATGCCTATGTTCACTCTGCCACAATTTTCTGTGAATGTGTATTTACACAAGACGACTACACTACGATGGTACCTTACCACGTCTCTTTGTTGGAGATTTCTGAGCCTCCACCATCAGTTTCAGCCCAGCTGAAAAACATGATTAGTATTCACACAGAGAAATGGCTTTCTTGGCTCAGTGATCAGATTGGTTTGTAGGTAAAAGTGAACAAACAAGTTTGAAAAAGTCATGCAAGCAGCACTTTAGTGCGAGAGAAGACGGTTCAAATTTGTGAGGATGTCGCACTATCAGACGGCATCCTCACTGTTCCTAATATAGTTAATGATTACCTTAAGAAAATACTTTGAATACTAAATGCAGTTTTCTCCAGAGTAAGAGGATCACTGGAAATCGGTAAGACATTGGCACATGCACAGTGTTTATTAGAAGGTAACGTGGGTTCATCGGTGCAGCCGGTCCCAATGACTCTAATGAGAGCAGCCACTTTGCTAACAGAGCAGCAGCTAATGTTGCCAGTGACCGGGGGGGTGATGGGCCAGTTGACACGGTCAGTCCTGCCCAATATTCTTGACCACCAACCTTTAAGTCATGAACATACTGCCACTTCAGCCACCATCTTCCCCCGAGCTCCACGTAACGCTGAACAACTGCATTTTTTTTTTTTTGCCCACTCAAAACTCCTCGTGATCAAACATGATAGCATGTGACGGCACGACACCGTCACGTTCCTGATCCAGTATGAACGAGTTGTTAAAGGCATTCCTTGGTTTCTCCAAGTCATGTGCACGTTTGGTCTTATTGTTCCTGTGGTTTGAACTGTCACTATTGACAGACGTACAGACAGTAATGATAGCTGAGGCCTCATGCAGAGTGGGGCGCTACGCTGCTGCTCGGTTGGTGCAACGCGTCAGCCTGTCATAGCTGTAACGTCGACTAAAACAGTTGGCTGTTTTTTATTTTTCCTCTTTACTTACACTGCAGCAAAATGAAATGTGCATAAAAAAGAGTTTACGAGCAATGACTGATGGTATTATAATGATCAATCGCTGAAAATTTTGTAAAAAGACTGTTCACAATTTCAGGGGGAAAAGTAAAACTAAGATATTTTAGTTTTTTTTTCTGTTCAGAATGACCTGGTAACTTCAGTCTAAAGGTAAATTGAGAAAAAATGGCACATCTCCACGACAACAAAGCATGATGGTACATCCCTTAATCTATAAAATCCATTCTGTTTTCTTAAAAAAGACCATAGTAAAAAGTTGTTTCCAAGTGTTTTGCTTGTTTATCAAAACTCTTATATAGATTGGGTTTTTTTCTACCTTCCTGATTGTAAAGAATCAAAACAATCCAGTCTAGAAGCAGCAAATCAAAGGGCTAATTTTATCAGTACTGCGCAGGTGAAAGACAGAACTCATAGAAACCTGTTTAATGTTGGATTTAAATGACATTAGCTGGTTAAAGATGACACCAAGCTTTGGTATGTTATTAGTGTGCTGCACAGAAATATGACTGAAATAAATACCATCTACCAGAAGGAGGTTTTAAGAGTTATTTTCAGTTTGATGAGGGATTAGAATCAATCATATTTCATAACTGGCCAAATTTGGGATGAGAAAGAAAATGGCAGGAAATAGGGTGAAAAATGAATACGCTTAAATTTAATTAAAATTTGAACATCTACGTGATGCATTGAATTGAATAAACTGATATGAAAGAGTGCATGGCTACAAAATGGATGTTGTATGGAGAAAACAGAAGCTATTGTAATATTTAAGTGTTGTTTTTAGCTGTAGAAGTTGTAGTACCAGTAGAAGAAGCAGAAATATTTGCGTATTTTTTAGGACACGCTGTATATTTTGTTCTGTAAATACTGCAGGTTTTCAAACCACTCAAATTTCCACTCAAAGTGGAGAGAGACAGCAGCAAAAACAATGAATCGTTATGAGTACAGTTTATGTCTGTACATCTTCTATTTTGACCTATTGTCTCCTAAAATAAAACAATTACAATTAACGAAGTCTACGAGTTGTTCCAGTTACACGTTGCGTCGCACATCACGCTGAATCACATGTTGAATCAAATCACGTCTGAATTATTCTGTCATCATTTCTAGCTGCTTCATGTGGATTTTCGAAGTACCTGGTGGCCAGCGGTGCATCAGTCGACGGCATCAAGCCTGAGCCTGCAGGCTGATGCAGATGCACGTCCCTACTTAAAGCTCAAAAGGCTTCAAAACAAGCATCCACGACCTTTAACCTTTTTGCTTTGATGATTTTAAAGCACAAACTTTGACTAAATTTGTCCGGCTTTTCACTTCTTTCTCACAACATATGTTTCAGATTAAGATGTAATTACAAACATATGTAATCTCTGCAGTAATTAGATGACTGATTGTTGTGAAGGATTTTAATTCGGGAGTGTCAAATGAGAGCTAAGGGAACAAAATATCAAATATTTTTGGTTAATTTGAAAACCACCAACAATTTTACTTCCACTTCAGAAATATGTTACTTTTGTGTTTCTCTTTTCCATAAAATCATAATAAAATGTACAAAAGTTTGTCACGATAGGGGGGAAAAAATACAAGGAAAACATAAGTACTCCAGAGTGGAATTACAAAGGAAAACAGCAAGTCAACAAAAGTGATGATGATGCTGCTCCGAGCCTGACGAGTGTGTGTATCCAAAAGGTTTACTCTACTTTTTCTTTTCTTGGTATTTTCCACGTTGCGTCTACCAGGTGCAGCTGCTGGAACGAGCAGCAAGAAATAACAATTCAGTTTATGGTAGCATAAAGCAATGTAATTTGTTGGGTAATATTTAAAGAATAACTTCTCACACTGATTGGTTTACACAAATAGCATTCCCAGAGGCAGCATCTTAACAAACTGAAATGACATTTGCAGGTTCATTAGCATATTGTTTTATGTGCTCCAGCAGCCATAAACGACACGAGCGGCACCCGGATCGCCCAGGCGGGTTTGAGCGACTGTTCATCATCAGAAGGCGTTGGACGTGTCATCACATGTTACATAGGAACAGATCATCGCCAACACTCTCATACAATGCGCCTAGAAAGTGAAAGAAATGTGTTGATTTTTTTTTTCTTCACATTTTTATCAGTAGAAAACAATGTTATGTGTTATTAGGATGTCATGTAGAGAAAAAAGTGATTTTAAGAACAGAAATCTAAAAAGTGTGGCGTGCATTTGTTTTATTTACCCCTCTTCAGTCAATATTTATAAAACTTACAGATTTAAAAGTCTCACGTCTCTTCCAGCTGTTACTTTTTGCCCATTCTTCTTTGCTAAATAGCTAAAGCTCAGTTAGATTTCATGACCACTCTTGGTGGTTTTGTGATGAATTCTTGATTGGTTTCAAGTATGGACTTTAACTAGGCCATTCTAGGTTTTATCTAAACCATTCCACTGTAACACTGTTGTAGCGTCCTGTTCCTGTTGGATGGTGAACCTTCCAGGTTGATGCTTTTACAACCTCTAACCAGTTTTGTTGGGTTTTTTTTTGTTAAACTTCCCAGTACTTGGATAACTCCACTGTATCAACTTTGAGTGAAAGCCCACCCTCTCCCCCACAGCATGATGCTGCTGCTGCTGTGTTTCACTGCAAGGGTGTGGAGCTTTAGCTAGCATGGATATGTTGTTTTTCACCACACATGGGACAAGAAAATTCATATTTTGTCTGATTTGACCAGAGCAACTTCCTTCGCTTGTTGTGGTCAGGTGGGATCTACGCACAGATCCTTCAGTAAATTTGAGCCATTTTTTGGCATTACGTTTTTGGCTAAAACACATTAGCAAAGGTGGTTTTATTTTTAAATGCAATATATTTGTATAGTTTTGGTTTAAATACTGGTCTGAGTAAGTTTGTATCAACAGATGTCCATTTTTTGAGTCCGTCTACTGCTGTACTGCAGTTAAGGATTAATCGATTACTAAATTAGATGACGATTCAGTAATCGATTCATCACGATTAATCCGATTGATCGTTTCAGTCCCGTTTCACATCGTCATGTTTGACCGCTGTTTGTATTATGCTCTTTGTGACGCTGTTTGCTCACTAATCTACTTACCAATTTGGTCACAGTTGCTACAACATAAAATCTTAAGAAAGGGACGGGCCTGAGGTAAGGGAGAAAAAGTCTGGTAATAGACACACTACAAATCATTAAATTAAACTGAAAACTGAAATCTCACATTTTTCCCCCCCTCAAAAGCAAAAATCGGAGACATGAACCAACAATAAGCGTGCAGTATAATTCCCTTCATCCAACAGAGTAAAACCCCCAGCTGATTATTAAATGAGCATTCATTTCAGGGCTTTTGCTGCAGGGGATGGATTTCCAGAGAAGTCTTCTTCCCCCTAACAACCTTTCAACATGCATTTGTCTCAGACGCAGGCTGTAATCATATCGCATTCACGGCGTTACATTTCCTTCCTGCGAGAGGCCGAGCCGCGCAAAAACGTGAGACATTCCAGCCTCTCGGCAATCAGGAATTCACATGTACCTCGCTGCGGGAGGCATTAAGAGACGGGCACGGGGCAGGACGGACACGCACGCGCCGGCCACATCCAGGCTGCCATACGTGACGCGGAGTGGGAGACAAATTGCAGCGTTGCAGGCCGAAATGGTTCACAGCCTCAGCTGAGTCTGATGAATTCCTCCCGCTGAGCTCCACTAATCACTGCAGCCTGTCACAGACACGCCCACCTTCCCCAGGAGAGCCGACAATCACGCTCCCGATCTCGGGGCAGCCGCTGGCAGACCCTGTGTAATGCACGCTTGAGGACACACCCAATACGGTGCCCCTCCACAAATCCACAATGGGGTGCGGAACGGATCGCGGCCGCATCTTTCCTCTTCCTTCTCTTCTGCCTGGCAACAGAAAAGAAAAATTTATATACTTTTTCTGCTTACTGTGTGTTTTTTACGACAACCCTGCAGCCATAAATCACTCACCACGTCGTTAATATTTAATATCTGACTCTTAATTGTTTCTCCTTTTCTTCCCCAGCATAGACACCCATGCACCGAGCGCGTTCATTTGTAAGCTGGATCAGTGTAATTGATGCAACGACTGGAAACAAACAGGCAATTTAAGTGCTGGAAACCTCGCTGCCTCCCATTGCTCTTGCTCCTCCTCTCTTACCCCTTTGTTTCCTCTTTGTCCTTTCACACACACACACACACACACACACACACACACACACACACACACACACACACACATTTGCAGGTACTTCGTGGACCACCTCACAATTGAAAAAAGGTGGAATAAATGACAAGGTCAGCGTTGCTGGTAAAAACAACAACAAACAAAAAACATGTGAGATGGAAAGGAAATTAGGCTGGATAAAGGTAACGAGGGCATGAAGAAAACAAAAACTAATCTGGTGAATGACCCACGACTGGACGGTCTGTTTAATGGTAAATTTGCAGCTCAGACCGAAAGAAACGGATCCCATTATCGCTAACGGAACTACTTTTTTCATCCGTTTCTGTTTAGCGACATCGACCGCTCGCTCCTGTTCATTTTCATCCTTGGTAACCTGCAGCCTCATATGAGCTTTAATTCACTGAGCCATTTCCCCTGTTAAAATGATGAGACCTGTAAGGCATTGCAGCACGTGACGTCACACAACGAGCGTCTGAACCTTTTACAAATGTGAGCAAAACTGTTGATATTCAGCTGATGTTAAAAAAGAATTGCGGGGTTTCCAATAAATAAAGGCAATTAAAATCAAACGTAGAAATCGTGCTGGATGCGTTTGTATTCAACCCCGTTAATCTCATACCCTTAAATAAAATCCAGTGCAACCAATTTGAGTCAAGTAATTAAGTACCAATAGTTCTTATCTTTTAAAATTGTAGCTCAAATTAAAGCCATAAAATCTCCATGTAATAAAAAAGAAAAAACTTTTTGACTTGTATGCTAAACACTATGTATAGTAAAAAAACAAACACAAGACCCTGAACACAACATCCCTAATGTGAATCACGGTGGTGGAGGTATCATGCATTGGGAAAGCTTTTACAACAAAACGGGGTTCTATAGATGATATAGATGGATAGATGAACATCAATCCAGGCCACTTGCATCATCCTTCCATTTCACCCAGTACTTTAAGGTGGTATTTCACTTAAACTCAAAATAAATTAAAGTATATTAATATCTGTAACTCAAACATGAGAGAATGTTAAATGTTTAAGGAGTGAGATTTCTCTTTTTTTTTTTACACAACATAACTGTGTTTCCTGATGAGAAACAATTTCTACTTCCTGTTTTCTGCACAACCCCATCTCTGATAAACTCCAAAGTAAACCGTCTAAGAGGGGAGATGCAATAAAACGCACGGCGAGGCGGCCATGGGAGCAGCGCAGTAATCAAACCGTGTCCAAAGATTGGCTCCAGGGAAATTTTTCAATCACTAACAAGATATTTTCCTCTCACTTTTCAGTAGCAGTCAGAAAAAATTACCGCAACTGTCTTTGACAGCCATCTCATTGCCCACTCCTTCAATTACTTCACCACTGACAAAATTACACCCTGCATATTTTATCATCCAAAAAAGAAGAAGGAAAAAAAAAGAAACAGGATAATGTCAACTCCATTTAAAAAGTCCTACGCTGCTGCGCCTGTAAACATTTTTGATGCGAACATTTTTCAATTTATGCACGAGTGTGATTGGTCTGCAAAGGCGGTGCTGCTTGTCATGTTGCCACCCAACGTGCACACACTCCGCCCGGTCACTTGTCGTTGAAAAATTGATTTGATTCCAGCTGGCGTTGAGATCCTTTGTCTGTACGGTTCACCCTGTGTACACATCCAACCTTGATAACCTGATATTTATCAATAATCTATATGTTATAATGTTCACCTGCTGATGGAGTAATGCATATGGATGCAATAATCTGATTCCTCTTGCCCTCTGAGCAGCAGTTAGAGACAGTCAAGGCTGTCTGAATGTTGAAGCTTCCAGTCGTGGATGCTAAACAGTTAATAATAAATGAATGAAGTCTAATTATTTAATTGGCCTCCATTTTGACATATTCAATAAGTTGTTATGATGTCTGCATAAAAGGACACAACGAGCCTTGGAGGACATAATCTGCTCTGAGTCCTCAGGACCAGAACTCAATGTGGAGAAGCAGCAGTCAGTTTTCACGCTCTGGTAATGTGGAAGAAATGCCCAGAAAACTGAAAAACTGTCGAAACACTGAGTTCCTTTAAATCGAGCTTAAAAACTCACTTGTTTAGAGCTGTGTAACTGGAACATTTATGAATATATTTGATATATATTTGCTTGATGGCATTTGACAAAATGTAATGTATAATTGGTAACTGTGTGATGTTTTTATGGTGTAAATCACAGTCAACCACCTTATTGCTGAAACGCCGCTATACGAATAAACTTGACTGTTTCTTCTTCGGTCTCTGTTGCAGGTGAAATCCTACAATAATCTATTCTGGAACCAATTATTTATACTGTACATTTAATTTTTAGAAAATGTAAGATTTCTATCCACTCATACTGATGACCCTTCAGCTGAAGGATACACCTGTAACTTTGTGCATGTGTAATTTTTGTATAAGACAAATTGAATAAAACGTGCAACAAAAATAAATTAACTGCCATCTGATGTCAAACGAGACCCATTTGCGAAAAGATGCTAAAACATTTAAGCGTTTGCACCGGCATCTCATTAGTGCTATTTGCTCAGCAAATGAAGATTTACAAGCATGTGCAGCTGAGAAGATTCCCAATTCACTGAAGTATGATCGATCAAAATAAAATTGTTCCAGAAGTATACGGTGCTGCTTTACAAGGAAATAATGCCAACTGCAGCTACGGAGTTGGTCACTGACAGAAAAATCACATGCACCACAAACACTGCTCATTTCTGCAAAGTGCAACGTGCCACAGGCTTCAATGTGGTCAGCCGCAGCCTGAATCAAACGTTTGCTCTGACACTTCAGAGAGGTTTGTGCCATGGAGGATGCTGGCCTCCAAGAATATCATTATATTTTGGGGAAAAGGAGTGATGAGAATGGTGTGCAGGGTTTTCCACAGAAAACTTACTAAGCCCACTGCTAGGGCAGTCATCCAGCCGGCGGCCATGTTTTTGAGTTAAAAAATGCTTAAAGTTGACAGGAAATTTGAAAATATCACTTGACAGTTATACATTATTGGAAGACTGGAAGATTAATACTTGAATATCAACTACAAAGTCTTAAAAATAGGCAACGATTAAACAAAACTGAAATAAATAAACAATGCTTAGCCTGGTGGGGGCACAAGTAAAGCCTGGTGGCCCGCCAGGCTTATGTGGGAAACCCTGGTGTGAATAGTGTTAATCACACCCTTTTATCACAGCTCTGTTAACAGTGATCACATGATCATCTCCGACTAAAAATATAGATACTGCTAGTAGAAATACAACGGTATAACAAGGCCTTAAACAATCCGAGAAAGCTCAGATCATTCTCTTTCTCCGTAACTTTAAGCCATGAGGTATTATGCATAATAGTATGGTAAGAAAGAAAATTTTCTTTGCTTTCCAAACTGTGATTTTTTTTCTTTAAACTTTCGAATACTTTAAAAAGTGCAATCAACCCGAGCCTGGCTGCCATCTTTGACATGGTTTGGCATTGACTCAAAGACTGCCTGCCTGCAGCTAAAAATGAGACTCTTATGAGTAACAAGCAGGCTGTATAATCTGTTTTAAAACAGGTACGATAACCAGCTCACACAAATCCATTTAATTCACACTCCCTCGTATAAACTGGTCTGTTTAACCAGATTCGTCATGAATTATTCTAACTTTCATATCACACGTCCAGACAGAACCTGGCAGTTAAAATGACTGGATGTGTCAAATTTTGACATTTCTAATCATAAATCTGAAAGCGCGTTGACCCTCTGCAGCATATCCGAGGCGTCGCTCCGGGGTTCAAGCGTTCAGAAGTGCAGCTTCTATTTGTGTATGTCACACTTACATTCGCCCACTTGTTGAGAAAATGTTGGAGAATGACTCATTGGGCTTTATTTTACATCTGTGTAGGTATGAACTTATGGTTTCTGCCCTAATGAACTCCAGACTTCACATCCATCTTTGTAATAAGGGGTTAGCACGCTGAAACTGTAATAACTCTCGGTGTGTATTTCTCCACGGAGCTTTCTTATGACAGTCTGATCTCAGCCTACATTTACTTTCTTAGTCATCTTCGGCTTCTTTTTGATTTTCCATTTATGGAGCAGAAATGCAGGCAGGAAGGCGTCATTTTTATTTAGCCGCTAACCTGAAGTGTGTTAGCTTAGTTACTGATCGTCTTTAATCGGTTAACCAGTTTTATGCTTTGTCATGTGGGTTCATATTTTCCGTCTTTCTATTTTTTCTCTCTCATATTTGTCACTTCAAAGTTTCACTTGAAGTGTCTGAATTTTCTTGCTTTTCCATCCCTCTCCCACTCACTTCCTGATGTTGCTCATTCTCCCTTGAAAGACTTCACTTCTTCATGGCGGCATTATCACAGCAACCTCTTGACAAACAAACCCCCACTTACGCAACAAAAGCACGCTTACAGAAGCACACACACACACACACACACTGCGTAGGCTCTCTGCAGTGCCTCTACCTCATTGACCACAGTATATTACTTCATTAGCTATAGAGCAGATTTTACCGTTTTAAGTGAGATTAGCTTTCTTTGTCTCCTCCTGGCCTCCAAAAAGCCCCGTGCCATAAACATTCACTTCAGACCAGAGCCAATAACCTCAATGTCAAGTAATTTTATGTTTTCCTGGCATTTTTCTATCTGCAATTCATTCCTTTATTCCCTGGGAGAGTGCGTGCTGGATGGGCTCCACGACCATCTAACAAATTGTGACTCCGACGCTAAAACTATGGCCGTAAAAAAACAAAACAAAAAAAACCACAGTACCAGAAGTCAAAAGCTTCTGTTATAAAGACACTTTCATGAGAACGGTATGACGCAATTTACTAAAAAGCTCATGCATAATAAAAAAAAAAAAAGAACGCTGCCGTGTTTTTGTATATTTAACAACACTTTTGAGTAATATATATTAAAAAGGAAAACTGCAATATTAACAATCAGAGCGCTCCGGGGCAGTTTCTATAAAGGGCAGCCATTTGTCTTTCTGTACGGAGGCAAGTTAAAAAATTTAAGAGGTAGACCGGCTCCACCAGAACTCCATTTCAAACCTTCCGAGAAATTTTCAGCCCAATTGATCATTGCAGTTCACTGCACGAAGCAGGGAGTCTGTGCAGGCTCAAAAAGAGGAAGAGGAGGAGGAGGATGGGGGAATCAGAAACACTAAACCTGTCCATCTGGGCGCTGTCTGCGTGGGCCGCTGCACCCTGACCGCGCGGCGAGAGGCTGATGTGTCGCTGTAATCTGACCCAGTGATGATGGTGCAACAAGCTCTGTTTGTTTCCATATAGTGGTGTTGTGAAATTAATACGTTTGCTGCTGGTAAAATATGCGTCGTTTTACTTGGTCGCCATTGCATTTTTCACAGCTGGCCGCGTACAAGCTCCGGGACCGGAGAGCATTAATCTGAAAATGTAAACTGTGAACAAACACAAGGCTATGGGAATACGCTTTCATTTTCAGGAGCACAAAATGACTTTCCCATTCGACAAAGAGTGACGTACATGCCTCTTAACGTACAGAAGTTACAAAAAGTCCATGATTTGTGATGCCACAAACAATCTGACCAAGATAAATCATTTTAAAGCTTTTTCTACCTTTAGTAGAAAAAATATTATGCATACTTCAACTGAGAAACAAACAATTCTGTATGCACAGCCCTAAACTTATGACTCCTTTTATCATTTTTAGTGTTATACTTTTAGTAAAGTGTACTTTGTCTTTTTGCTAGTCTCATAAACTTGTTTCTTGCCTGCTTACCCTTTGTTATTTCCGCAACAGGTTAAACGATCTACTCCTCTGTTTGCACTGTAACAAGTAGAATCACACAACTTTATATTGTGGTTTCTTGTTTTGATTTATTAAACGTGCCACAGAAGCCCGAGCCCAACCCGACCAACAAGGAAATAAATTTGGCCCGACCCGGGTCGGGTTCGGGTCGGACTCGTAAATCTAGACTCTACTGTGGAATCATGAGCTGTGGAAAAGAAATGTCCTCACAATCTGATGCATGTTCTGCAAGGGAGCGCCGCTGAATGTCGCCAACTTAAGGTGAGAGATGATGATTTTGCAACTTTTTTATTAAGATTTTGTTTGCCCTCCAAACGATTTGAATGTTTTTTTTATTTTTTATTATTATTATTATTAATTCCTCTGAATATATCGCACACCAATTACGGTATTTTTCGGACTATAAGCCGCTACTTTTTCCTACGCTTTGAACCATGTGGCTTGTAGCCCGGTGCGGCTTTTCTGTGAATTTTTCTTCAACCGCCAGGGGGCGCTTTAGCAGGAAGTGAATTATTGGAAGTCAAAATTAGAAATCAAAGAAGAAAGTGCTAATTTTCATTTATAGCAAGCACATGCTAGCAGTAGGCACGACAGAGAAATTTCTTCAAACTCATATGATGCAGCTTTTAAGTTTTTACGGGCAATCGGTCTGGCAGCACAGGAGGAAAATAAAGCTGCTGCTCGGCGTGAACGAAACCATGGTTCGGCGTTGGAGACGCACAACTGCGTCCTTAACAAATCCAGTAGGTTTATAAGGACGCAGCCCTCTGCTGCCCTCTGCTGGGTCCTTGTGGAAAACCGAGAGCGGCGGAGATACCAGCTGCTTAAAGTATGGTGCGCTCTATAGTCCGGAAAATATGGTAATTTATTTTGACAATGGTGTGAAGACTAATGTGTCTTATTAATTAGTCAAACTATTCTGCTAAATGTCACACTGATACACTTGATATACACCAATATCCAACGTAACATAATTTTAATCTGTAGAGTCATGAAACTGTAATGTATACGGAGGTTTCTTTCTAATATCTTGCCTTGAGATCTTGTTAAAGCGCTACAATTAAAATTCCACTTGTATAGAATCGGATAAGAGAATAGGAAAGGGGTCCTTATATGTAGCACAGAATAGCAATCAGACCGAGCAGCAGTCATTTAAGCTTAGAGAAGCATTTTGTTCATGAGCTAAAAGGAGGAGAAAAAAAAGTGAATGAAAAGAAAGGAAGGAATCCTCCGAGCAAAACTAATAGAGTTTGAAATCAAAGCAGGATGTAAATATGTGCAGTTGCCTGAATGAGTAGGTTTGATTAGGACATTTTAACACAAATGTTCACATTTCTTTGATGCATTTTTCACCCGTCCAGCTTTTCCTTTCTTTTTTTTTTTCCTCTCGTTTTGGGCTGATTCCATTCAGCTCTCCTTGCAGCTAAAGGGCAGTGCCCTGTCTGTGAGCCAATTCCCAGAGCTTTCTGCGATGGTTTGTGAATTATTCATTCAAACATGATTGACTGGAGGATTGAATTACAGGATTGATTGATCGGTGGGCTCGTAAAACGGGATCCCGATGCCCACTGAAACCTAAGTGTGACTTGAACGACTTGAGTGGAGAGCAGCATCAGCAAAGCTCTCTGGTTATGGTTGACCGTCAGAGTTATTGGTAGTTTGCAACAAGGAGTCGGTAAAGTTTTGATCCTGGAGGATCTTTGTCTCAACATGCCAAACCGAGCAAAAGAAGAAAAAGCCGCTGCGTTCAGGAATCATGCCAACACCGACGTCCGGCTATTAGAAACCAAAGAGAAGATGGAAAAACCTGAAAAACAGTCACAATGAAAGCACAAACGCGACAAATGCTGACTGGATATTGGAAAAATACTTTTGTCCAATAAGATAAAAAAAAAAACACCCAACATGTCAATATGGGCTCTGTTGGGATTTGCTAGGTTGAACGGTTTCTTATTCAATGGGCTTCGGTTCTCACTCACCTCTTATATGAGGATCAGTTGGTATTGAGAAAACCAATTTAAATTGTGCAACAAGTCCAAGACCCATGAAGGTCCTAATTTGTACAATTCCTACAAATAATATACATTTTTGTCATTTCAGTAACTCACACACGATTCATCCTTATTTTCTCCTGCAACATGAGGAGCAGTTCACATGCCTATATGTTCATTTATTGCTTAGTTTATCTTAAGAGTTGTGATGTCATCAAGAAAGTATGCATTAAAAAATTAGAAAGCATTAAGCTGTCCTGAATCTGCTGCCGTATTCAAGCAACATCCAAACCTTATTAGATAGTAGTACCGTTTATGTTTAAAAATAATAAAGACTAAATTCTGCCTATCCTTTTACCTCTAGAAATCTGCATTAAATCTTTTACAAGAACATCTTTTCTCTTGGTTTATATTCTGCTACGATTATTAGACATACCTTACATCTCTCAACAAATGACATGGAAATAAAAGAACAAACTCCAGCTATATGCACTCAGCTTCCATCAAAAAGCTATTTTTCAATAGTTTTTTCAGAGTAATGCAGCATTATAATGTTATAGAGAGTATAAAAACCACTTTCTTCATGGTTTGCTGTAACATACGTATCCACCCTTACTGTGGTAACTGCTACAATGCTGCATGCTGAATTGATGCTAAATGCAAGAACAATATTCAGCCAAATATCCGATTTGTGCAGAAATGTCTTTGGATTGATTCCAGCAGATTACTGAAGCAGTGGTTTCAGTCTCAGGCTCCGGTTTGATCCTCGACTGTCTGTCCTGTCAAAGCACAACAAATCTCTGCATTCCTCGGCTTTCATTAATGTCTCGTTTTATCCCTCAAGGTTCAACTTTCAGCCTTGTTTTTTAAGACTCTCTTTCCTGTTTGTGTATTTTTTTTTTTGTATATTTCTGTCTTGCATCTCCCTGTGGAACTAGCACAATCCCAGATTAAGCAGAAATATTCACTACTTGTTCATATGCGTGCGTCTGTGTACAGCCTCTTACGGTTTTATTTTTCTTTTACACTCCATCCATGTTCCGCCTAATCCGGTGTCCTGTTATTTCCTGTTTGCAGCTGATGACCTCCACGCCTCCAATTGCTGTAATACTGAGCAATCAGGTTTCCAGGAAACACTAATCAGATCCTAGATATCCCGAACTGCTTTTTCATCCTCCATCATCAAAGAGCCCGACCCAATTGTCAATTCCAATTTGGTGCTAAGGGAAGAAAATAAAGCTGACTGCCTTTGGGAGTTTCCTTAAAATGTGGAAATTAAAGAAAGTAGCTTCCAAGCCTCCACTTCTGAAGCCATGTTAAGACTCAGTGAAATAAATATGATAGTCTAAGTCATGAATACCAAAACTGTGTTTATTCAAAACTACTCTGTGGATCTGATTCCAAGCCCATCAGTGGAAGCGGTTGCAGATTCAGACATTGGTACTCTCCACCCAGGGCGTAATTCAATTAGGGGTTGGCTCCAGTACTACTGAAAACAAAAAATGACTTTGATGGACCTTCCAAGCAGTTTGAACTGTCTTGTTGCTGAAATGTGCTACACAAATAAACTCGATTGATTGATTCGATCAGCAGTCATTCCCGTTATGGGAAAAAAAAGCTAAACTGACCTCACTCAAATCCAATAAACAGAAGCTGAGCAAAAAAAAAAAAAAAAAAAAAAAAAAACTTGATATGACAAAATGTTTTTTTTTTCTTGATAAGAAGGTAATTAGCTTTTACTTACTGGTTTGTGTTTCAAATATAAAAACTAAAGTAAGCAACACAAAAAAAAAAATATGTTTTTTTTTCCACAAATTAGCAGAGAAAGTAAGATGTTTAAGAATTGGAATGGTGCTTTTTCATCACGTATAGTAAATAAACTTTATCCAAACATTTCAGGAAAATATCTGTTGCTATTGTGGGAACCCTTTCTGTGCACGTTTGTTTCTCTCGTCCAAGTTTGTGGAAAAAAAAAACAACAGTAAAGAAAGCCACAGCACAGATTCAACTCCGTAGATTTATATTCAGTTAAGACCCCCCTCTAGGGGTGTGTGTGTGTGTGTGTGTGTGTGTGTGTGCGTGTGCGTGTGTGTGTGTGTGTGTGTGTGTGTGTTTCAGCTGACATCACAACACACAGTTTGGACTCCTTGTTCCACGGTGGTCCGTATTGTAAATCCTAACACCGCATGTGAGACCCAGTAAGATTACCCTCGCAGAATGCTACAGAAAAGCCCCTGGGTGCTCAGATTAATGGAAAGCGGCGCGTGGCTGAAAGAGTCTAAACAAACAGGCAGAGTCTGGACGGCTTTCCTTCTCGCGCTTGCAGAACAGTTTGTCCATCTGCCAAGATTTTAATATTCAGCAAGCACAAAATTACCATCGCAAGATGCCGCAAGATAACTTCAACATCAGTCGTCTCATCCTGACTAAACATCCTTCAGATTGTTAATTGAAAGCATTCGAAAGCGTTTTCAGCAGATTAAAATATATTTCAAGATGAAACTATATAACTGGGAATCCTTCAAAATTAGTCAATTTATTAAACGTGACAAAATTGTCCCACTGATTTATGGGAAAGTTACTCTGTGACATTTCTTCAAGTAAAAGATCAAGATTAGTTCACTACTAAAGGCTTCATACACCTTCAAGACATATCATAGACAGCATCTATTTGTTTATTCAAATTGTAAGATAATTGATCACTGAAGTTTTTCAGAATCTAATCTTAAATTTGCTGGATTTCGTCAGTGGAGGTAAAGTCACATTAATAGAGAAGAACGGAGAAATCATCCGTCAACTTTCAGCTTGATCAGCTAAAACGCAATAATACCGCCCACCACAAAATCACCATGACAACAACACTCTTCCTTGTGGAAGTTGCTACAGCAGGAAGAAGACTGAACGTTAGCTTGTTTCAGCATCTGTGAGGTCAGGGGAAGTGCAAACATGACAGAAGCTTTTGAAGAGGAAACGACGTTTTCTATAGCAGCGACATGTGACAAAAAAAGAAAGAGAGCAAAACCTAAAACAGATAACAGGAAGAATAAAGACATCATAGCATAGAGGCTCTATTTTCTTAACCTTCAGCTGGATTTGGACAGCCGTCTTTTGTAATCTCAGAGGAGAAGTAAGAATCTATATTATCGAGGAAAACACGAGACAGCGGTTATTGAGGCGTTAGCCATGCTAACTATGCTAATTTCTAACATAAGATGAAAAGAAATACTAGACTTTTCTGTTGTTGATGGCACAAAAGCCAGAGCACAATATTTCAAACATCAGTCTTAAATCCCAGCTCTTTTCTTACAAAGAAATACGAATTTGCAACATTGCCAAATGAATGCCTTACAAAAAACAGAGATCAGCAACCAGACAAAAAAATCTCATCTCATTTCTGTGCATTAAGAATTTTATTTAGGATTATTTATGAGGTATTTTTCTATTCAAACTTTTTATTTTCAAACTGATGGGTGGTTACTTTCAACTTGTAACCTATAGCTTCTAGTTTTCCAGAATGTGACACTAAAAGCAGAGCCATGGCTAAAAATAGGAGAGACAAGAGAACATGTCATTCGGGTAAGGCATGTTCTTCAACAGCGAGGCCATTGCTACAAATTAGCTCATCCCCTAAAATCACCCACATCTACACTCAGACAGACTAAACCTGAGCATACCAGGCTGCATGAGGATCCATGTTTATGTCTTATAACCATGAACACTGAGGAAGACATATTCATCCTCACTGTTTCTACAAGTGTGAGGCATCTTGGGGTCGCCCCGTCTCCACAATAATTTATTTTTAAAGCACTGGTTCCGATAATTAAAATAAGAAGATCTGGCATCCGCCAACCGAGTTCTCATCTCGACATGTTGCTGCTTTTAATGTTTAATTTTATGCGTGGCCTCTGTCGCCAGACAGTTTCATTTAGGATTCATTTAGAGGCTTTTCTGTAAATGTGCTCCTCGCATGTTTTGGTGACCACAAGCTCTTGTGGGTAACAGGGAGAGTAATATGTCCCGCATATGTATCCAAAAAAAAAAACTAGAGAGAGAGAGAGAATAAAGAAAGAGCATCATTTGGAGACACAGAGCTGCAGCGTGCATGAGTCATTCACGTTCAAATGTGTATTTTCTCAAGTCAGTTGGCAAATATATGCGCTTGGGCTGGCACGCCGGCTGTACCCTACTGGCTGCCAGCTGTCACTCAGGAAGACGGAGAGATGGCGGATTGAGAGGGAGAGCGGGGAGAGATAAAGGGGTTGGTGATGATGTGAGGACACGAGCCCCGAGGCTTTCTTCCTCTCTTGTTCCTCATTTGTCTCTGCGATGATAACAAAAAACATGGCAGCTCAAAAGGAGAGAGGTCGACATCAGAAGGCGAAAAGCGCAGAAGAGAAGGAGGAAGGCGAAACGGGAGAGACGTGACATTTTTCAGAGTTGTTAGCAAAGCACGCCGGCCACAACACTGGGATTCCTAATGCATTAGCCCAAATGAGCGAACCTCAGGGTTCCCCTCAGCGATCGCTATGAACGTGATTTTTTATGCAGACGTCCAATTGCTTTGTTTGCAGAGGGCCGCACGCTTTAGTCGCGGCCTCTTGCAGTATTTATTACAGTTCTCTTCTGACTAATTAGGATGGGCTGGGGGCAGAATAAAGCTCCTCTGCAGAAAGAGGAACAAGAACTCATTTTAGCCTGAACAAAAAACAGGCATCCTTTTGGGTCCAGATTCTCTTTTTTTCTCCCTCACTCTCTCTCTCCAATTAGGAAGAAACGGGCCCCTGCTTCTCATGCCAGCGATGACAGGCAGGTTTCAAAACGCAATGAAAGAACAAATTCATCACCGCCAGTGAAAGAGGGCGACGTGAGAGGTCTCTCTTCTGTGCCACGCTTGGCAGTGAACACGGAGAGCGTGTAGAGTCAAGCGCCGAAGCAAACTCGGTGTACAGTACCTGTTAGAACGTCACGACAAGCCAACCACGGCTACTGCAAAACCCAACATCTTTGAGAAAACACCGTTTCCTGCTCCAACATGACAAATGGAGCTTGGGGGGGAGTTGTACGCCTCTAATGGCGCTGGCTGGACGAACAGCACGCCGTCCACAATCTGATGTCATGGACTTTCACGGCATCAATCAACCTGCGGCGACGGAGCCGGATTTTCATAGTTGCTCTGAGAAAAGTGTCAGCGTCGTGTGCAAGGAGCTTTATTTGAAAATACATCATTCGTCCAACAAGCCGTACATTGTATTTGACAGGAGGAAACCTGATATTCTGTGCTGCGCCGCAGCACGCTTATTGATTCGCAGCGTTGCATATCGGACACGCACAAGCTAGCAGCTCATGTTCCGCTTTATAGGAAATATAAATATTTCATGCATCGAGCTTCCGAGTTTGCAGCCGATTTATCCCGTTTTATTTGTGTATTTTGGCAGCTGACGTCATGTGCAGACCAATTACACAGAGTGGCGCGAACTAACCTTTAAACCTCATCAAAGAGATTCATCTGGAGACTTCAAACACGCTGTTGGACTTACAAAATACCAATATCACATGATAATCATGTTTTTCTGACATTCTGATCTGTTTTATGATTATCTTTGTTCGTTTTATGTGTATGTCAGAGAGAAATATCAAATAATGAAGGTTTATTTATTCAAAATCATCTAAAATCATCTTTTCAAGGTAAATATTCAAGGTGAATATTTGTTATATCAACATTCAGGGAGTTTAATCTTTATTTTCTGGACTCGCCCATCAGTAAGGCACTGAGGAATAACTCTTGTGATTGGTTGAGATCAGTCTCCTCTTGTCACTTTAAATCCAACTGATTTGCTGCTGGCCACCCTCAATCAGTCTCAATGCATGTAAAAATAGCTGCAATTATACAACTGTACATTTCGGAAAAGCGGAAGTAGAGCCTTCTGCACAGCCAACAGCAATGCAGCAAGTGGTTTCTGAATGATAAGAAAACAACAAAACACTTGTCTTTTCCAGCAGCCATTGTACAGAGCTTCCAGCGGAAAAAAAAAAAAAAAAAACAGCTGACCAAAACGTGCTGGAGCTGATTTTACAAAAAAAAAAAATAACTTATTGCCAAAAAATGTCTGGGTGGTGGTTGTTTTAGGGCTTTTTTTTTAAAAAAAAAAACCAAATGAAAGTACAAACATGCAAAATGCGAATTTTAGTCTTTCCCGCTTCCTTTAAAAGTGCAACTGTGAAAAACTTAGTGGAGAAACACGATTTATGCTCATCTGATTTGGATAACCATGAAGTAATCTGAGTAAAAGACATTAATGTAGCTTAATGTGCCTCATACATTGTGCTGCGTTACTAATAAAACTGACGATGCACACTCGGTCTGTTCATAAGAGACTGAATTCTTTGAGACCCTGGCTTAGTAGATGATTAAACAGCACTTACTGAATTCTGCTGGATTTATTTGCTTTAATGTCAACAAATGTCAGTCCTGTTGGGCTGGAAAAAGCTTCCTCCGTCTCTTATTTAGTTCAGAGGCTTGGCAATTTTAAAGCAAGCCCCCATCAGCTACTTCTGGTTTTTGTAATAACAACTAAAGGTCACAGCATTTTAAATGCTTTTAAATAAACTGATTTTGTTGAAATTGGTCAGACAAGTATTAGTCAGTATGAGCTTCACCTTAGACCACAAATTCCAGTTTTTTTTATTATATTACACATGAAGGTTATTAATAAACTGCCAGGGACATAAATAATACCTCAAATGTTTCAGCGTGTACATGCGCAGGTTAAAACTCAGCATTTCTTTCAAGGCTGAGATTGTCAGATTGAAGAAATATGCAAAGTGATTTGTATACTAGTCTTATGCAGCAGTGTGTTGTGTGTTATGAGATTTATATATATATAAAAAAAGAAAAGATACTCGTGTCTTCTAATTCAGCTAACTTGTTTTTAAAACTGTATTTTTTTGGTTATCCGTGTTTTCTAATATATTTCTTTCCTATGTGTAGACTCAGCCTGTTACTGAAAGGAAGACGGGATGAATATTAAAACAGTTTCAGTCTCCAAACACAGCAATCTCATGTACGAACAAGAAAATATTGCCAAAGGCAAAAAATAAAAATAAAATAAATAACAGACTCTTTTGAGACAGACAAATTGCGATTCTACTCCAGCTCAGTTTGCTCTCACAAGTAGCTTTAAGCTATTGAGGTCTGTTCCTGCAAGGGGCGGACGTTCAACGTTCGATTGAAGGAACTTTTGGATTTACGAGAAGTAAAGTGATATATTTTGAAGCATCGCTGCATTTTAACAGTTTTCACCAACACTCATCTTTTATCTGCCAGGGAACTGGTCCCTATTATCACAGCATACAATTTTCCCAGTTTACTTATGACAAGTATTAACCATGGTTCAATTTCAGCTAGCTTGTAATCAATAAATAGCTCTTTATTTAAAAACCGGACATGTCAGTGTTTCAGTATCTTACATGAATGAACTGAGCCATTTCTTTTTTTAACTTTATACAACCTTAGTGTTTTCAGAACGATAAGTTGCCTTATGGCAAACATTTCTTCCAATTGATTCATATCATATCATTCAATCACATTGTTCTCAAAAGTTGTATCTGTCACCTATGAGACAATTTTTCAAAGGTTCAGTTGCAGTTAGCTCTATTTATATAGTAAATATTTTTTTTATTTAAGTGGTTATACATCATTTTTAGACAACCATTTAATATTTTAACCACACATTTAATATGCATCTGTAGTAGTAATTGATTTTTTTTTTCTATCAGTTTTCTATCAAACTGAATAAAACTCAATAAAACTAAACGCAGGATGCTAACAGAGTCTATTAGCTTGCTGGAAGCTAAGTGTATTAGCATGATGTCTTGGTCGAACTTTACCTCTAAATTAGATTTCAATAACTTTGTTTATCTATTCTGTAATTTAATCATTTTAAAGATGTCATTGATCTAGTCAATCTACTGTTTCTACAAGCTAAGTGGTGTAAGCTAATGAAAATAAACATGAGATATTATCAAAGCAATGCTTCTCTTTTTGCTAATCATTTTAACTGTCCAGCTTCACTTTCTGTACATTTTCAAACATTAACATTTAGCTTTTTAATGTCCAAAATAAAAGAAAAAGCATGGAATTACCTTCTAGATGTACCTTATCTGGTGTTGGGTCATAACTCTGGTTGAAACCAAACAGCAACATCTTTCTTTTAATTGTGCTCCTCTTTCCACAGAAGCCTAACTGAGACGCATCCCAGCTAACCCCTGGTGTACGGCTAACCGAGCTTGGAAATAGAGGCCTAAATTGAATGATGTGCCACCCCACTCCAATGTCACCATCGATCTTCATAAACAGCTGCCTTGGCCGTTAAATGGAGAAAATTGTATCTGCCAACAATATAAGCAACACAGGCAGCATTTTCCAAATATGAAACTCAAAAATAGAGCCAAGCTTATCACTCATTAGAGGGATGGATAAATTTACATTATATCTACTAATAAGCTAATTATCAGTCGATAAATAACCCACTACTCACACTATTTCCTTCAACTGAAAAAAAAATGAATGAGCTGGGTCAAAGATATTTTTGTTTTACATATTTATGCTAAAAGTGAAAATATTTACAACTCCCCGGTGGTTTGTAATGCCTCACTACTAAATCATATATGATGTATTTTGCAGTCAGCCTAGCAAGAATCAGCGGCAATTACAAGACAACTGGAAATGTTTTCATCTCCCTTCATGTTTTATTTGCCTTGGAAGCGTTTCGGTTTGAGGAGCATGTGCTGATCCTGTCATTCCCACCCAGATAAACAGCAACTCGTAAAACTCGGGCTTCTGCCGCGCAGGGTGGCAGGGAAGTTTACAATAAATGTCTGGATAAATCCACAAAACGCGCCGTTGCCAACTCTCCTCCAATGAAATACGCTAATGACCGCTCGAAAAGTCACACAGCGAAGCCCAGGCGACGCCCTAATTTACATGTGGATTAGGTTAATGGCTATTTATTAGCAGAATGAAAGAACTTACAACAAGATTACTGGGAATGAATTTTGCGACTTGGAAACGGGATAAAACTGGGTTGTGGAGATGAGGGACGGGCGGCGCCTTCTGTCGCTCAAACAAAGTCTTACAAAGAAACCAGTCCAGTGAATTTGAAGTTTTAAGCTGCAGCTTAATGTGTGGTTACCCTGCAAATGTTCAACTAATGAATTTTTAAGTCATGCCCACAGATAGAAGCTGTAGCACCATCAAAAGCCACAATGGCTCCAAAAGGCTCTCCTCCACCTCTTTCCCTTCATTTCTTTCTTTCTTTCTTTCTTTTCCTCCACCACAAAATGCTTTCAGTAAACACAACCAGGGACCTTATTAAAATAAGGTTATTTACACGGGTAAATTAAAAAATATGTATTATAAAATACATCTTCGGTCGCTCTAAAACACAGCGTTCCACTGGGTTCTGTTCTTAGCCTTGTTTTATTTTCTTCCTTTTCGCCATCTTTTCTCATCATAGGCATGTTTTCTGTCACGGCGTTTCCTATAGATATTCAGCTTTCTGCTACATTAGCACAGCAGTTAATCATTATTTTATTCCCTCCCACATATATGGATGCGATTCTGTTTCTACGCCTCACTAAAAGGTATTTTCAACTTCATTTGCCGCTTGCCCGAAATGCACTTCAGCGTGAAGATCCCCATAATTTTTCTCTTGAAGCTCAGTTCTTAACCTGCCATTTAAATATGCTAGTCCGTTTTCTGTTTCAATTACATCTTGCACATTTTATGTAGCTCGTCTTGTTTTGCCTCTCTGCTGCGGCAAAAATAAATAAAAAATACAAAAGACAGCAGGAATTACAAATTTTGTAATAACTTCAAATCAATATTGAGTACAGATGCTTTATGGCAAAATCGCTTTCATTTTAGCGCCAATATCTGTTTTAAGATGGATTCTTTGTTCTCACAGATTTCCACCTGCTGCCCAACACACACACACACACTCACACACACAGTCGCCAATTCTTTCACCTCCAGTAGCAACAATGGATGCTGGCGAAGGCTGTCATTCCTCTAATGACTGTGCTGTCGTGAATATAATGGTGATGCCGTTGCGTTTTATAGACAGGAAGTCCTCACAGTCCCCATGCCAGCAGAAAGCGCTGACACTCGGAGCCACCAGCAGCCCCTCACCGATCTCAAACGGCGTCACGTCCATCCAATTCTGCAAAGCTGCTCCGCAGCTACGCAGAGGAGGACGCGATGGGGAAAACAAAGCAAAGTGAGAAAAAAAAAAAGGAGAAGGTGGAGCTGTGATGTTGCAGATATGCATCCAGCTGATCTCTCTCGATCTTGCTTGCTTGATTTCTCATTCACCTGCTGCGATATCGTCCACGCATCGTCTCCTCAGCCTGTTTTGAACGGTTAAGCCGCGACTGTTGTGTGATGTGTTTTGGTGGCTAATCTGTCAGAGATCAGGATGAAATGATCTGCCCATCAGTCAATAACATCAATACGTCAAACGTCAGCCGGTAATGCAGCCTCGCTTTCACGGCCGACTGAAACGAGCACTTATGATTTAAGACGAGCTTATCACTGGCAGCAAACAACGCGGGCCTCAGATCGGCTACAGGTTGCCAAGTGAGGTACTCTTACAGCTCTGGTCATTACTGAAAGTAAGCCTGAAGGCCAAATGCAATTATAAACGGCTCCCTCCACATTACCCTGCTTATTGCATAAGCTGCAGACCTAAAACATTGCGTGCCTGCCAGCGCACTCTGTTTCTACTATTTTTCTTGAGCGACATAGGAGTGATTAGCAAGCACCTTGGTATCTCATCCTTGAAAACGTTCGTAGCTGGAATTAATTGCTAAACACAAAACCAATCTGGAGTATTTCTTTAGCCCATATGATTTGTTTTTGCTGTGTCCACCGGGAGACTCAACATTCTTCAAAGAACGCCATTTTGTACCACATAATGCCTCCTGATCAGGCTTCGCTGAACCTTCTCATTTCACAGGTTGAAACAAGAAATGCAAAGATGGTACAATTGTGCACCTAATTAATAGGTGTAAGAATTATTTACACTTAAAAATCGTGGTATTACTTTTTTTTATTGGGCTGAGTTAATGCTTTTGTTCATTTGCAATGGCATTAGCCTTTATCAGCTTTAAAGTACTTAGCACAAGCTAATGCAAGGTTTTCTTTATTTATTCAAATAAAAATTAATCACATTTAACTAATTCTGTTGATGTTCATTTTAGTAGCAATGACATAAGCCAGTGAGATAATAATGAACAACATTTCTACACCAAAATAAATAACATTTTCCAAAACTATGATCCTTAGCTACACCTAAATTTGCCTGTGAAAAATATTTAGTTTAGTCCAATAATTATTTAAGGAGTAGGGGTATCTCAACAAAACTGCCTCTCACAACCTGGTGGTGTTCCTGACCCCAACATGGCAGCCATCGCTTTCTCCCAGAAGGCAAAGCTCAGAGCTGGGAGTGATGGCAAACCCCAGTGGTGTGGGATCTCTTTGGATGTCAGAAACTATAGTACTGTTATTTTGGGACAAACAACTATGAGCAATCCATCAGAACAGCTAATTAATAGTTTGTTTTAGCAGCTTTCAGTAAAGGCATGCAGCCATGTTGGACACTGAGAAAGGGATTAGTCGGTGAGCTTCGACTTTTGATTTGGATTTCTGGATTCAGAGTGTTTTAAGGGGATTTTTACGACTGAAAAATTATTTAAGCAAAGAGTTTTACTAAATATTAAAGGTTTACTCATCTAAGATGTGGGTTTATTCTTTTCAACTCATGCTTTGGTAGTCATAACATTAGTCATTAGGCATTTTACCCATTTTGGGGCTGGCCTGCGTCGGATTGGTCCATACTTAACCCCAGAATGAGCCAGCATAACAACCTGAACTGGGATGTGGGGGGTGTTTTTTTTACCCAGCAGTTTCTAATAGTGCGAACAGTAAAATATGGAACAACATAAAACCGAACAGGCAATCAGAAGTTTTGTTCTCCTGCAATAAATCAATGTCCTCGGCGGTGTAAACAGCGTTTGGCAATAACTTTAAATCAAACATCAAACGCAACACATCACACAAAGACTCGTAACACTACAAAGACTCCGCCTGCAACACTTTGGGTCTGCTCTGTCTGCAAATGAACAAGACACAGCCTTACCATTCAATAACCATGTTAATATCAAAACATCTGATGGCACTGGAAGAGGCTGCATTGTGCCCAGGCGGCTCATGCATTTGCAAATCTCAATAGCTCGCATCTATTGATGTGCGATGGAGAAATGCAAATCAGTTCAGCAACCCTCAGCAGCATCAGTGGCAGAGCTGCTAGAAGGATTTTGCTGTATTTTTTTAATATATTTTTTTAAAGGTGAGTGGAAGTCGTATGACTGTGCAATGTAATCAGCGAGGCCATTCAGCACTGCTGCCATGATTACTGCCAGACGGAGGCCTCGCTGCCAGCGAGTCAGAGGCCAGCCCGTCCAAGAATACCTCTTCCAGCATCCACAAGATGAATTCCTTTGGAGATGCCATCTGTTTGTCTATCGCCCGAGTGCTACGAGCACAGGTTAGATCAAGCCGTTACATCAGGCGTGTCTCTAGCCTCTCCTTATCCATGTGAGCTCTGGTTTTGTTTTCCTCTCCCCCTTTCGGTCCAGGGGATTGTTAAGAGAGCTGCAATATGGAGGAAAGCCGGTGGCGTTGATCATCTGGATTGTTCCTCTGCCATGATTAGAGGGTCCTAGTTAAATTTTGGTCTTGGTGGAGGAGTTTAAGAAGCAGTATCTGAAGCTATCCCACTGGTGTTTGTTCATTTTGCCCAAACGCCATTTTGTACCTTTGTAGTTTTAGTTTTTTTTTTTTGGGTACCCCAACTTTGTCATTGGGTGTCTCTTGGGTCTCTTAGCAATCCTTAAAAAACTGAGAATTTAGCTTTTT